>NW_015549717.1:209627-210072 GCF_001515605.1 Sinocyclocheilus anshuiensis
GGGCTGGGTGACCCCTAACACGTTCGCTAGATTCTATAGCCTTCGTGTGGAGACGGTATCCTCCTGTGTTCTCACCTCAAACGGGTAGAGGCTCTGAGAGGCCCCGGTTTAGTGTCGGCTTGCTAATACTGCTCCAGAGTGTCTGTACTGTAGGCCCTGTCAAGCTCCTCCGTCCCCTCGGCAGCCAGATGTGGCGAAACGTCCGGTAAAGGGATGGGGTCCATATGTAGAGGCCTAAGTGGTTCCCATATGTGTAAAGTCCACGGTATAGCCTCAGATCCCGTGTTTCCCCGGCAGACTTCTGCCATTTCTAAGAGGGTTATAATCACCTCTAATCTTCCATATGCACCTAAATGGTTGTTCATACGTGTAAGTGCTTCTGAAACCTCCTTCGGGAAGGATGGGGCTTCCGCAACGTTCCTGTTCCAAGTGGTACGGGTACGTT
>NW_015549717.1:210630-213990 GCF_001515605.1 Sinocyclocheilus anshuiensis
CCCAGTGTTATCCAATCTCACTGAGTGGGTAGTGCTATGACAACAGTGACTGGTCTTCTTGTTGCGAGCCACGGCCTACACCACAAAGGGGCGCAGGCGGCTCGCACCGGACACTGGAAGGGGCAGCATCCATGGCGCTTTTGTAGGGATCCCAATTCGTCGGTCACGACGTGACTCGTAGTGACTGACTGAAAGGGAACTACAGTTACAGCCAAATATATAATTTTATTGTATTTTAATCTTTTTTTTTATATATTTATTAAATCCAGTCAGACACACCCAAACCCCCGTAATTCACACCTCATAAATCTTGCTTGCCACTATATTTGTCATCTACTGTATCTCTAGAATGGTGGTTATTTTAGTGTTATAGAGAGTCAAATGGTCAGTATTGTCTCATTTTTCAAGAAGAGAGTTGTCTAAAAGCAAAGCACACTGTTAAACCTGTAAGATATTTAGAAGAAATGAGGGTTAAGGCTCAGTCTTACTGAAAACAGCTTCTCCAACACAACATGCTTTTGGATTTTATATCAGAAAATGACAGCCAGGAGCCTTTGGATGTACAGACACTGAGTGGACAGCAGTTTCTGCTTTACAGCTGTGAAGGTGATTTTATAGTTTTTGTGTAATGTTTCTTGGGAGGTTTAATAGGATTTCTCTTTCACTTCTAGTGACTGTCTGTCTGCGCTGTTCGCTCAGGAGGATCCGAAATTACATACGTAACCGAGACGTTATTTAACTAAATGTAAATATAAAGATGGATATTTCTGAGTGATGACCCAAATGAATCAGTGAATCATTTTTGAAGTGATTCTTTGGAATTAATAAATTCACTAGAATGATTTAGACTTGTAAGTGTTTACTATTTCATCTATTTCATTGTTTATTGTGACACTTTTCAGAACTGTGACAGGAACTACCCTGCTAGTTAAACTTTGGCTAATCATAACGTGTCTTTTGTGAACTCTGCTCCGAGTTTGTAGCGACATGCATGATAATAAACTACTGTTTCCGTAAAAATGCAGTGGCCTGCGGTGGAGTCTCATGTTTCCTGCAATCTCAAACGGAAGCTGGTCTGTTCATCGATTGCTTGTCAATGACATCATCAAAGCGTATGTGCTAATTGATTCCTGCTGCTGCCATCTCACATGCCTCTGATCTGATCCCAATTTGTTTGAAGTTGGAGAGAAAAATGGCCTCATTGTGTTTGGCCATGCAACAATCTCTTAAGCAAGATCTTCATGGAAAGCCAGTAGTGTAACTCTGAACAGATTGAGAGGAGATGCAGAGAGGGATGTAATCAGAGGGTGGACGCTTTGTCCATCATATTCTTGCCTTCCCCCACAGGGATTCAATTATAGTGCCCAGCTCGGGTTTCTCAGGCCATTCTCTCGGCCTTCCAGTCACACCCCTCTGATCAATAAACTCTGCACATCATCACCATGTTGTTCTTTCTGTGCCCATTCAGTATGGCCAGGTTCCCTCCGTCTTGCTCACGTATCGCACTCACTTTGTTTTTTCAAAATGTCTCGTTGTGGACAAGCTCATTACAGTGTCTTAACAAGAAATGCAAAACTTTTCAATGTTCAGCCAAGCAGACAGGAAAATTTGACTCCAAACCCTTCAAGCTCTAGAAAATTAACTGTAATTGCACCATATTTGTGTGTATATTCTTGTGTAATTGCTTGAAACTGCAACTTTGCTAATAGCAAACAACTAATGTCTAATTAACGGTAGCACAATATTTGCTTCATATTGTATACGTGTCTGCATAAAATCTACACCCAGAGTTCTGTCACAGCTCATAACTGTCTGATCGTGTGATATATCACATTTTTTTCATCTTGGAAGAGGCTAAAGTACTGGATGGGACAGAAGTTTTTATAGGCTTGCTACATTTTTGAGTGACCTTTTCAACTGCTATATACATAATTTGTTACTGCTGAGGTGTGTGTGGTAGAACTCATCTGCTGTGTTATTCTTTGAACACGGTCCATCTCTTTTCCTTCGGAAACATGGAGGTCCGCTCAGAAACCCAGTTCTGCTGTTTGGGTTGGATCGTTATAAGAAAGTGAGAAGGAGAGAGAGAAAAAGGAAAAACTAAATATTTTCCCATATTCCATGTTCATCATTTTAGTAACTGTTTTAGGTAACACTTTAGTATAGAGACCAATTCTCACTATTTACTAGTTGCTTATCAGCATGCCTATTATTACCATATTGGCTGTTTATTAGTACTTACAAAACACATATTCTGCTTTAATAACTATTAATAAGCAGCAAATTATGAGTTTATTGATGCAAAAGTGTTATTGGCGAGAGTTGGATCTTAAAATAAAGTGTGACCATGTTTTAGAAACCCAGTCAAATTAAATAATAGTAACAACAACAGCAATCATTATTACTATTATAAAAATCAAGACAAACCCTGAAGCTTTTATTTTGTAAAACTGTCAGCACATGTAGAGATGGAGTTTGCTCAATTTACTGTAACTTGAGAAGTTTTGAGACACTAAATACACGTGTGCCGCACTTTTCACTATAATTATTTCACGAGTTCACACTTACATATAATTAAATAAAGGTTATGCGTATTTGGCGTGCTGTCCAGGGAGAGGGCTCCGAGCTCAGCAGGACCCAATGGTTATTAGTAGCATGAGGGAGCGGAGGAGATGTAGGCCTGTGTTACAAATGGAGGTAGCCTCACATTTGAGGCTGCACTGCTAGTGGAGGTAGCCTCACGCTAGCGTCTGCTACGGGAGCTGGAGGCCACTGAAAGGAAATAAGGGGGTTAGAAGTCACAGGACGGAAATACTGAGATGTGAGGGCCTGTGTTGCAAGCAGAAGCAGCTTCGCACTTGCTTCGGCTGCTATAGCTGTAGGCTACGAGAAAGTGGAAGGGTTAGTGACATTTAGCGGGACAAGCTGACATGCCTGGGTAGCCTGCAGTGTTGCAGACTTAGTTTGTGTTGCAGTGTTGCAGTCAATTTGTTGCTAGATTTGGCAACTCCTCAAGCCTTGTCCACATTAATACGTTTCCATTGAAAACACATCTTTTCCTCTCGTTTTGGCCTTCCATCCACACTAAAACAAGGAGTCCAGGAAAACAGAGCTTTTAAAACGCTTTCCAGAGCGGATACATTTGAAAATGCTGTTTTCACGTTGTAGTATGGACTGTGGAAACGGAGGCTTTTGAAAACGATGACGCATGTGTAGTCATGTGACACATTGTACCAGTGTTGCCAGATTGGAAATGTCCAAGTATCGTACCAGAAGCTCAAAATTATCGTATTTGGAAGAAAATTATCGTACACGAGTCAAACATACAGAATACAGCTATTTATCTAAACCAACAACTTT
>NW_015549717.1:217634-217954 GCF_001515605.1 Sinocyclocheilus anshuiensis
AAGGAAATAAGGGGGTTAGAAGTCACAGGACGGAAATACTGAGATGTGAGGGCCTGTGTTGCAAGCAGAAGCAGCTTCGCACTTGCTTCGGCTGCTATAGCTGTAGGCTACGAGAAAGTGGAAGGGTTAGTGACATTTAGCGGGACAAGCTGACATGCCTGGGTAGCCTGCAGTGTTGCAGACTTAGTTTGTGTTGCAGTGTTGCAGTCAATTTGTTGCTAGATTTTGCAACTCCTCAAGCCTTGTCCACATTAATAAGTTTCCGTTGAAAACGCATCTTTTCCTCTCGTTTTGCCCTTCCATCCACACTAAAACAAGGA
>NW_015549717.1:218431-219723 GCF_001515605.1 Sinocyclocheilus anshuiensis
GGCTTTAAAGCAGGGCACCCTCCTGCATTCTTAACACACTCTGAGGTGTGCATGAGCTCATTTAGAGTGTCTGTAATGAGCCGATTTCGTGTATGAATATAGAAGCCCTATGACTACAACTACCATCATTTGAATTGTCATAAAATTATCGTACATTATGGGATTTTTTTTTCTCCATTATTGATCATACATCGTACAGGAGGTCAAAATTATCATACAAATACGGTAATTATCGTACGTCTGGCAACACTGCATTGTACCAATAGACATGTTTATACCGGTAAGGCTAATTTTGCAGTTATGTGCTATTCACTTTCACACTGTTGCTAAAGATATTTACTTTGCACGCTCTTTATATTACAGACCTAAAAGACGACAGAAATTTTTTTTCACGATTGCTGTCCTGCGGCAAAACACGAGGGCAGTTCTGCCGTGCAAAGGCAAAAGACCGTGACTTCTATTTATTTCGAAAATGAGTTATTGATATTTTTGGGACATTCAAGACATAATTTATCATGTGTATAAGTATCTTGAGTCAATTTTGTTGTTTTTCCGAGAAAATAATGGGTCGTCTCAACTGTAACTTCGAAAAGCCCCGGAGAAACCAAGGCAGAACACTGTAACATGGACGCACGCGAGCAGTGCGACTAAATACTATAGAAACCATTATAATCAGTGACTGTTTGCACTGGATGCGACATGACACGACACATCCCCGACAGTAAACTGATGCCTCGTTCTATTTTTGACGTATTAAAATGATTTTTAACACTCACTTTGTCACATCCAGTGTAGACAGACTTCAACTGTTAACTCCACATCTGAGCCGCTGTCATTGGAAGCCTGTGTGTTGCCAGATGTTGAGGGGGTTCTTGCCATCATGAACCGCAACATAGTGCTCGTTGGCTTTAAAGAAGGGCACCCTCATGCATTCTTAACACTCTGAGGTGTGCATGAGCTCATTTAGTGTCTGTAATGAGCCGATTTCGTGTATGAATATAGAAGCCCTATGACTACAACTACCATCATTTGAATTGTCATTTTTTGATCATACATCGTACAGAGGTCAAAAGTATCGTACAAAAACAATAATTATCATACGTCTGGCAACACTGCATTGTACCAATAGACATGTTTATACCGGTAAGGCTAATTTTGCAGTTATGTGCTATTCACTTTCACACTGTTGCTAAAGATATTTACTTTGCACGCTCTTTATATTACAGACCTAAAAAGACGACAGAAAATTTACTCACGATTGCTGTCCTGCGGCAAAACACGAGGGCAGTTGC
>NW_015549717.1:220814-231415 GCF_001515605.1 Sinocyclocheilus anshuiensis
TGCATCGGTTTTCGGATCACCAGTATACTGAACCTAGAACCGTTTCTTTTGGACACGTCCGATTTGAGAACCGATGAGCTGATGATACTGCGCATGCGCGATTCAGTGTGAAGCTACCGAACAGATTGCCTACTATGACTGACACAGCACGTCTGAACCGAACTGGTTCTTTTGGACAACTGATTCTGTGCTAATGTTATGAGCGCGGGTAAACCGAAGACTTGAATGAAGGGCAATCCGGCGAAACGTAAATTTACTTAATTACAAATAAACCGTAATGGATTATACATAGTAAGTGGAGCATAGTTCCTGCGCTGATGAAGACTAATTTATTGACGTCATAACTGTAAAACATCCTAGTTTGCAGATCACTGCCTGTATATGTGTTGATGCTTTAGATACAAAAATCCAAATTGTAAGAAACGTATCAGATTATAATGATGTTTTAATTGACTGATGTTATGATTACTGACTTTATATTTGAATGTGTTAAGCCCGCGATAGACTTAACGCCATTACGTCATCGCCAATGACGTCATTACGTCGAGCGTAAAAGAACCGGTGAACCGGTTTTTTCAACCGGTGTATTGAATCGAACTGTCCGAAAGAACCGGTTCGCGGAAAATAACCGAACTTCCCATCACTAGAAGGTAGGACGTACTTGGTTATTTATAGGAGTTTCCTCTTGCGCTGATTGGATAAATGGTGTAATCACCAATGATGAACTGGCCGTGTTAATTATCTGTGCGTGCTCCTCCCGAAATTTGTTTATAAACATCACTTAGCTTTTCATTAACTCACAAACCCCCTGCTTTTCATTCACAATCAGTTCCTCAATTCTGTCTGTCTATAATGTATATTATTCCCTGACTAGTTCTCTAAAAAAAGTGTCCTTCAAAATTATATGGCATGCAGCAAAAAAAGAATATAGAAACAACAAATGGACAAACAAATAGAGAATCGCCGTTCTCATAATATTAGCAGTTGTGATGTTAAGAGTGTATGGGAATGGCAGGTCCAGGGCTGTAGTCTGAGTGTTGGTGGTATCTCAAGTGTTTGTGAGAGCCCTTTGCTCTTGACTCTGTGTCTGACAGTGCTGTTGGCTGGGCCAGATCTTTTTTTGGGTCGAGGTTATTTTATTCTGCACTTGTACAAGGGTCCAGGTGAGAAATACAGCAGCTCTGTGTGGTTTTACATTCCTGTCGGCTGATTCCAGGAAAGAGCCTCCTCTCAGGACACAGGTGGGAGACTGGTGCGGTCACCATCCACTCACATCTCTCTGCACTTATGTTGTGACATGTATGTGCATACTTATTTCTGGTTACATTTGTTAAGTGTGCATGTTTCACACAAGCAAACACGTACTTTATGTGTCAAAATGTTATACAGCAAATAGTTTTTTTGTAATTAGCAGTGAAATTATCAAAATTGATTTTGGTTCTTAAATACAGTAGCTTTTAAACATTGGCCATGGCAGCATATGATTATAATAAAATGTCCTGTATCTGAAGTACAATTTATGTTCCATTCAATATCTACATCTATCACACTCCATAAAGATTCACATAAATCATGTAGATAATATGAAATAAATGCCTTTACAGTAGTACAAGTGGAATTAAATTACATCAGAATTGCAGTGTATTTTTCCAGTGCACCTGTCCAATCTGTAAATAAGTTTCTGAAGTTAAATTTAATCTCCAAACTTTTAGTTTGAGATGACAGGAAAGAGAGCAGAGACAGAGACAGTGTGGCTGGGTCATGTCGCCAAGGCCTGGCCTTTTCTTTCCAAGATTCACTTTTACAATCACAACCGTCAATGTCAGCAGAAACTGTGTTGTTTGGAGACTTGAACAGACAGAGTCGGCAACCATTTGATTGTCAGTGTTATTTTAGAGCAGTTACGTGGACAATGACTGTCTTATTACTAAAGCAGTTAACAAAACTAAAACCATGAAAAAGTTTTGTTACTTGAAATAAAATAAAAATATGTATATATACAATTATTTTATTTCAGATTATAGAGATGTGTTATTTAAAAAAACTTCCTTCTTTTTTGAAGAAATTAATGCTTTTATTCTGCAAGGATACATTAAAAGTGACAGAAAAGACTTTCAGCATATTGCAGTGATTTGCATTTTCATAATAATAATAAATGAATTAATTAATTGCTAATTTATTAATATAAATTAATTAATTAATTTATAAAGCTAATTTATTGATGAATTACTAATAAATGATGAATTAATAATTTTGTAAATATATTTGACTAGAAAACAAATTCATTAATAAGTCACTAATTTATGAATATAAATTAATGTAATTTATTTTTAAATTACTAATAAATTATTAATTGATCATTTTTAAATTATTAGAATAGAAAACAAGTTGTAATCAGTTTTCACAATATTACTGTTCTTCACTCTAAAAATTGCTGGGTTAAGTACAACACAGCGCTGGGAGAAATATGGACAAACCCAGTGACTTTTTTTTGTTTTGACCAAGTGGTTAGGTTAAATGTTTAACCCAACCTTTTGAGTAGTTTTATTTAGCGAAACTATTGTTTCAAAATTACTACATGGCTGGCTTAAAATGAACCCAAAATAGGTTGTAAATTAAAAATCAGACACATAATTGCTAGAGGCATCAGCAAACGGTGAACATTTATTAATAATCAATTAAAAATTTTTATTATTTAATTATAATTTATTTAACTTATTAATAAATGTTCATTTATTGAGCATATTTATAAATGTTAGTTTCCAACCTATTTTGGGTTCATTTTAAGCAAGAAATATAGTAATTTTTAAAGCAATATTTAAGTTAAATAAAAATACCCAGAAGGTTGAATTAAATATTTGACCCAACTGCCCAAAAAGAACTAAATTAACTAGTTTGTGTTTTATGCTTATGTTTGAAAAACAAACAGCATTTGTGTGTGGTGCAGTACGTGTCAGAGCTGGCCAGAGGGGGTTTATCCTGATGGAGAAAGGTGTAGCCTAATTGTAGGTTGTAGGGGTTTGTGGGAGAAGACACAGGGCCAGAATGACCCTAATGGTCTGACACCCCTCCGTCTTTGTGTTTGTGGCAGGTGGCGTGGGCAGAGAACTTCAGGCCTGTGGGGCTTCTGCCTTCCTCTCTGCGAGTGCATTAACAAAAGTGGGCTTTTGTCGGTTAATTTGGATATGTGTGCATGGGAGTGTCTGGAGTGCGTGTGCGTGAAACAATACTGCAAACGTTTAGTTTCTGCCTGTCTCTGATTACACAGAGAAGCATGCTCTATCTCTCCGGCTGCTTTGCCTAGGCGTGCTCAACACCTGCACCGGGCCGCACCTGTTTTGTGTGTGTGGGGGTGTGTGTAAAGCTCAACTGCAACTTCACACACACTTTTCAGTAAGTTTGTGTCTGCATAATGTCATCTAGACTGAAAAACTTTAAAGTGAACGCAGAAGGATGGGTAGATGGATACCTAGACTGAAGAAAGAAGCGTATGTGTTTTGTAAGACATCAGGAGTGCAGCTATGACTCCCACTTAAATGTTAACCTTCACTCCCTCCCTCTTTTACCGGTAGTTGCTCTGCTGCGTATCTGTTTGTGTGCGTGTGTGTGTGTTTGTGTGTGTCCTTGGGGCCTGTTAGTATCTCTTTATTGAAAGAACAACTGCCTTTTGCTCTTACTCATACACACAGATATGACTCAGTCTCTCTGAGTCCTATGTCATGTCTTTGTTGAGGAGGAGGATCCCACTCTCAGGGCCATGAGTCAGGCAAGTGTATGACAACCAGAATGGATGGCAGGGGGGCTCTTACACTGATGATCCTTTTCTCTTCTAGGGATCTTTGCCCTGCAGTGGTTAGCGCATATGCTAATGGTATATTGAGCTATGGTGCTCTCATTGGGACACAGATTCGATTCTGGTTTGACTGCAACTTTCCAGCCCTACAGGATAAAAGTAGATTTTTATAAGGTTTATTTAAGGGTTAGTTCAAAAATGAAAATTAGCCTGTGTTTTACTCACCCTCAAAGCATCCTAGGTGTATGTGACTTTCTTCTTTCAGACGAATCCAATCGGAGTTATATAAAAAATTGTCCTGGCCCCTCCAAGCCTTTTAATGGGGGTAAGCGGGTGTTGGTTGTCAACAGTTCAGAAGATGTGAAATAAAGTGTGTGCATCTGTAATAAAACGTCCCTCACACGGCTCCGGGGGTGAATAAAGGCCTCCTGTAGCGAATCCATGCATTTTTGTAAGATAAATATCCATATTTCAAGCGTAATAAACACTTTTTTTCTCACTTGTCCTGACTGTGGTACGCGGAAGACGTTCAGGCGGCCTTTATTCACCCCCGGAGCCTATATTTCATTTTTGGGTGACCTAACCCGTTAATTTAAATGCTATTGAAAACAATATTTTAATATTAATATTTTTTAATTAAATGTATAATATCAGTCACATTTTATTTAAAGGTCCAATTCTCGCCATTAACAAACCATTAATTACAATTTTGCCTCAATAATCTCCTAATTTGCTAATTAATAGTTTTTTTTTTAATTTTAATTATTTTTTAAATAATAATAACTGCTTTAAAGGGGTCATATGATGCGATTTACATTTTTTCTTTCTCTTTGGAGTGTTACAAGCACTTGGTGCATAAACTCACGCAAGCCCGCCGGCCGCTCCTTCGTCGAATGGTTAAGTTGTGTTTACAACACTGTTCCAGAGCAGTTAAACCCAAATATTCAGATGTGTGCAGCGCATTTTATGGAGGACTGTTTCCTGATCCTGGCTACCTGCCAGTTCTGAAACGACCATGGAGGTTGTTCCCCTATCGCGGGCGCTCCCGGTGCTGGGAGTGGACTTGTGGTGTGTGTAGGCAGCACACACCATTCCTAAACCCCCTGAACATTCTGAACTCCCGCCCAGCCTCCCTCTCCCACCTCCTCTGTATCAGTCTTCACCATCGCCACCGCTGTCTCCTGGCGGCCCTTCAGCTCACCCTCAGCCCACCATCCGTGCAGTGGGATCGCCGCAGGTCTGCCAGTCTCCATCAGCGTTGTGGCTGGAGGATGCCTTGTCTCCGCCTCCAGCCTCTGAGTCCCGGACTCCGCCTCGGCCCGTCAGTCCACCAGTTCCGCCGGGCTCCCTCATCCCTCCGGCTCCAAACTTGGTCAGTCGTCGACCCGCCATCGCCTCAGAAATCCACTCCTCCAGCTGCCACCTTGGTCCCCTGGATCCTCCCCATTGCCCTGGCTCATCGGCTCTCCGTCTTCGCCTCGGGCTCCTCGGCCACCTGCTCCGCCGCCGTCGGTCAGCCCCCTGGAGTCGGTAGCCATCCCACCTCCATGGCTCCTCCCTCCGTCGGCTCCGCCGTGGGCTGCCGCTATGGCTGTGGCCTGGGTCTCACCTGGCTCCTCCTGCTATGGATCCCTCTTGTTTCCTCCTTGGCTCCTCTCTCCATCTGATCCACCCTGGCTCCTCCTGTTTCCTCCCTGGCTCCTCCCTCTGTCGTCTCCACCCTGGACTCTGTTTGTCGTCCCCCTCCCGGGTGTCCGTCCTCCGCCTGAACCTCCTCCAGTATTTGTCTGCCTGCCTTCCTGCCAGCCCTTTGCCATCCCCTGTCACCATCCCACATCCACTGCTTTGTCCTCCTCCTAAGTCCCCCTCCATCCCTCCCTTTGTTGTTCCTGCGGCTCGAGGTCGTGCCTTCTGGGAGTGTCACACCCCTTTGGACTTTTGTTGTGTTTTTATTCCTCATGTGTTCTGTGACCCAGTTTTCCCTCATGTTTGATTGTATTCTCCACTATATTAGTGTTCTGTTCTCTGTTTGTCGTCCAGTCTACTACATCCCTACATGTGTCTCCTGCCTGTTATGTCCTGGATTTACCCCTGTGTGGATTTATTAAAGACTATTTGCATTTATCTTCATCTTCGTGCGTTTATCTCACCGTAGCGTGACAGGATTAGGGTTTGGTCATGCAGAATATGTGCTTTATAAGTACTAACAAACAGCCAATATGTTATATAGGCATGCTAATTAGCAACTAGTTAATAATGAGAATTGGTCCCTATATTAAAGCTTTGCCATAATATCATATGCGATATATATATATATATATATATATATATAATCATATTTATAAGTTAATTTTTTTTAGTAGTTTATTTTATATAAACAAAATAAAATAAATATTAATGTATAAGTTCACCAAGGTTGCATTTAATCAAAAATATAGTAAAAACAAATATTGTGAAATATTATTTTAATTTAAAATAACTTTTCTATTTTATTATATTGTAAAATGTAATTTGTTTCTGTGATGGCAAAGCTGAGTTTTGAGCAGCTGTTACTCAAGTTTTCAGTGTCACGTGATCCTTCAGAAATCATTCTAATCTAAAGGCTGGAATGACACAACTTTTGTCCAGAGTTTTGTCCTGATTTACAGTATGGAAGAGTTGATGGCAATTGCTTCAATTCTGAGCCAATCTGCAGGTTTTGAGCAGTTCGAGTGGACCAATTTCAAAGAAAATCAGCACAGACTCTTTTATTTCTACCAGCTTCAGGCTATGATTCCATCCAGTCAGAGGATATTAAACATGCTTGATATTTTGAGCCATTATTCACATATTGCTTTCAGTTGTCAAGTTTCTCCTAGAAACAGGGTGCATGTTTCTGAGTTTGTTGCCTTCAGAACAACTTTAAAGTCTGGTAGTGTGTGATTCTCAGTTGTTTAGTATATGATTATTATTACTGTTGAAAGCTGCTTAATATTTTAATATTTAGCATTTATTTGGAATATAAATGTCTTTACTGTCTCTTTTGATCAATTAAATGCATTAAAAACAGCTTACTAACCCCCAAAACAAATCACAAATGTATCTATATATCTAGGTGCTATTCAATTCAATTATTGATCATACATACAATTTAGTTTTTGATAAACCATCTTGAAAATACCTGCATAGCTTGTCACCAGAACGTTATTTTTCCAATGCTGGTGTGCCAGATGCCTTAATTGTGTAACCCAGCAACTACCTTGGCCAACCATCATCACCCAGAAAGACCATACTGGTCAACCAGCTGGTTAACAGCATGGCTACAGTATGCTGGTCCACCAGCTAGACAGGTACCAACCACAACCAAACAAGCCTGGACCACTATAGACATTCATGCTGATTTTTAATTATTTATTTTTTTTTAGCAGGTAAGGCAGTAATGTGTAGCTTATTAACATTTGGTCATGTTTGGGCCATTTGACGTGGAACTGGGCAATGAAATGTCCTGTCACTTCCTCTTCCTCAGCAGCTTAGTCATAAGACTGGCAGAGAGGCAGCTGCTCTGTGTACAAGAGAGTTTTAGGCGATTTGAGTGCTTAAATAGACATGGGAAATGTGTCCTACTGTCACAGGATAAGCTAAGAGGGACGGAAGAATACACTCAGAACATTAGTTAGATATGGGCAGTGGGTCACAGTGTCAACCTGTCTTTGTTGTAGTACCACACACACAAATCTGTGTGACCGCTGGTATTTGAGTCACAGAGCTGATACAGCACTTACTGCGACATGTGAAATGAAGCTCTCATGGGCCGTCTTTCTCTTTCTGTTTCTCTGAACATAAAGAGGGAAAGTCCAGGAAAGGCCCTTTGAGGGCACTGACTCACATATATAGAGAAGCACACACACAGATGCAGTTTCATCAGACACATTATGTTCGTATGTGTGAATAATCCAGTGATCAGCAACTGCCGCATAATTAGCTCTCGTGTGGGATCACACACAAACACACACGCTCTTACTCACAAAAAGCTCCACTCATGAGGTGCGGGGACACAATGCCCCTCTGTCAGCGTTCGTGTAAGTGTGTGTATGTGTGTGTTCTTCCCCCCTCTTACAGGACCAGCCTCCTCCTCTCTTGGCTTCAGATGCTTCTCTACTGGTTTTCTTTTCCCTCGCATCCTGCAAATCTGCTGATGATGGCCTGGCACATGTGTGAACGAGGGGCAGCCTGCCAGTGCGCCAGTCACACATCTCACTGTTGCCACAGCCACAGGCACTGGGTCTCCCCACTGCCCAGTTATTCAGCTCAGTTCAATTTACTTAATTCATCACAGTTCGTGTTATTTTAATGTATCAGTACTTTCACTTTCAGATAAGTTTTAATTCAGTTGATTTTAAATCAGTTTTAGTTGTACATGTGAGTCACAACTGAATATGTAATGCCTTTATAATTGAGGTGAGACCACTTTAGTATCTCATTTGTTTTTGATACAGCAAGGTGATTAAATGAAGAGCAAAAAAAGTCAGAAATTTGGTTATAAACTCAAATATTTCTCATCAAATTAGTCTAAGACCGCATTATTTGAGCTACACTTCAATTTAAAATCTTGGGGTCTTTTTTATTTATTTATTTATTTTTTAAGTCTCGTATGTTCACCACAAGGCTGCATACAGTAAAGAATACAGTAAAAACAGTAAATATTATTACAATTTAAAATAACCATTTCTATTTGAATATATTCTAAAATGTAATTTATTCCTGCAGTGGCAAAACTGAATTTTCAGCATCATTACTCCAGTCTTCAGTGCCACATGATCCTTCAGAAATCATTCTAATATGCTGATTTGGTGGTAAAAATTTTTATTTTATTATTTTCAATATTGAAAACAGTTGTGCAAGACTAAAACCGTCCAGAAACTGTGATACATTTTTTTCAAGATTCTTTGATGAATAAAAAGTTCAAAAGAACAGTATTTATTTGAAATAGAAATCTTTTGTAACATTATAAATATATTTACCATTACTTTTGATCAATTTGATGTCTCATTGCTGAATAAATGTATTCCATTCTTTAAAAAAACAAAAAAAAAACAGAATAAGAATCATACTGACCACAAACGGTAGTGTCCAAACTATCCAGTTTATACATAATGCTGTTAACCACAAGACATCTTATGGATGTCTATTTTTTTTCTCTTAAAGAATTAGGACAAATATCTCAGACAAAGTTAATACCTAAATTAAAATGAAGTTGGAGCTCTATTAAGTGTCCTATGATAGTATTTGTATGCCAATGTTAAAATAAAAAATAGAAATAAAATCTAAACTTTCTAGAATAAAACTAAAATAGAACTTTCTAAATATTTTAATAATATTTTTGCTTTAATATCCTAATGCTATAAATAATATCCTAATAATAATGTTTACTTTATTATTAATTGTTTTTTACATTTTCTATTTTTATTCTCAAAATTAATTTATATTAAAATGGCACTAAAACACTGTCATACTTGAACAACAAATTTCATCCGGAACCTAATTTTGTAACTTTCAATGAAGATATGAAAGTGGAACTAATAGAATAGAGTTGGTCTTGTTTGTGTGTGTTGCCAGATCCCTGCCTGTACCGTAGCTCTCAATACATTTCTTTTTGGTCTTCAGCAGATGCTGTAAACAAATTCCCAAATTCCGAGTTTTTCTCTTCAAAGTCCTTTAAAGTCTCCTTTGGGTTAGTGCTTTCCAATTAAAGGCATCTGCAATGTGTGCTTAAATAGTTGATCGAGTGGGGTGCTGTGTGTGGCCTACACTTCTAATGAAGGCCTCTTTTCCTCTCTCTCTCAATCCCATTTCTCTCTGAAGAGAAGAAGGCACTTGGCTGCCACCATTGGCTGCTACGCAAGTAACGTTCTGCTAGTTTCATCTCATTTCCTATGTAGATGTGCGGACAATGAAGTAGCCTGAATCAGTAGCACTGTGTCACTTTACTATAATAACATTTAAATTATATGCTAGGAGTTAGTGGGTTTGTTTATACTCTTCAAAAAGTCTAGTTTAAGCTCGCAAGGCTATGTTCCGATATCTTCATATCACTTGTAAATCTAAGGACGTGTATGTGTGGGGGGCTGCCGTTGCGTTCATTTTTGAGTGTCATACACCAGGGTGTGGGGGATGTGGGGGATGTGGGAGCTGACGTTTCGTTTTGAGGAGGAAGTCTGTGGTCAAGTAGTTTTCTACGCTCCCCTCCACTTTTTTTTCCTTCTCCATGTAGCTGCGCTTAAAAAAGTCTGGCTGTCTCTACAGATGTGGAAATCATTTTAGAGGAGAGCGCGTGTGTGTGGAAGGCAGGGCTTCGTTTGTGAAGCGTGGGATTCAGGTCCATATGAGAACACGTTGAAGCCTCCCCTTGCCCCAAAGCACCCTGGGAAGGCCTTTGGTTTGGCCCGCTCGTAAATGAAACCCCTGTGCTAGTCAGGCTAGAAATAGCCCAGGAAAACTGCAAGAACGTGGGACCGCTCATGTATCAAGCAGAAAAACAAACTCTCCCCACTCCACATCTGACAACGCCTTTCAGCTCCTGCTTTCATTTTCTAATTTATTCTGGATTATTTGTTTACCTTTGCAAAAATACTTTTTGAGCGGTAAACAGAACTCTACAGGCTGGAAACATACTTAGTGTGTCGTCTAAGTAGTATACACACTTGCATGCACACTAGATTGAGAAGGCGTGCTGTGTGTATCGCACCGCTCTGCCTCTAATTGGTCACATTGATCATTTCCACATGACTGTTGGCTGCACATCTGCCACTGATGTGTCCCTTCCCCCCCC
>NW_015549717.1:231454-232529 GCF_001515605.1 Sinocyclocheilus anshuiensis
TACATCAATGACAGACTTCAGCAGGTTTTACTTTAAAATCAGTGCTGTCTCTTTAAAACCTGATCCATATGACGTGGTTCTGACACATATCCGATTTTCTCCCAACTCTTTACGGTCATTTATAACTCATTTAAGACTCCGTTTACAAGGTAACTCGCCAAAACCGCGCATTTTGACATAATTGTGTGTTTTCGTGCGTTGAAGCGTTACTGGTGAGCTGTCTGAAGCAGCTCAGCGTATGCGTACAGCCGAATGCGCAGCCTTTCAAACTATACTTCACTGCACCGTTTAGGCGGCGTAACCCCATGCATGTGTCGCCACATTCTCGGGTTATGAAGAATAAAGAAGGGAAAAGTTAATCTTCCGAAATGAAGCAGCAACATCTTCTCAGGTAAAAGTTATTAGAACCATGTCTGGGGTAAGCTGGCCATCACACTGCTCTGACTTATTCGCTTATGTCAGAAACAGCAAATCTCTTTAAAAACTGTCTGTTGATTTCACTTCAATGCATTGTTATAATTCGAAAAAGTTGTACCCGGCAACTGGCGATGGACTCGCCAACGCTGATTTTTACTCGCATTTGGTGCTTGGCGAGTGTTAATTTTAGGCCCTGTATATATACAGTATATATATTAGAGATGCACCGATTGCAATTTTCTTGGCCGATTCCGATTTTTTGTTAGTCTGATCTGCCGATACTGATTTTTGCCGATTCCGATGTTCTTTCTAAGAATTATAATTGACAGCATATACAAACAAAAATCTACTTTTCTTCAACGCAAAGTTTTATTTTCATAAAAAAACACAAGTAAAAAGTCAGTAATAAAATAAGAACAAATAAAAAAATTGAAAACAACAGCACAAATAAATGCAATAGAATAAAGAGAGCTATAAGTTTTTCAGGTTAAGTAAGTTTTTATTCAGGTAAGAAATACTACAGAAATGAAAGTAATAACACATCCAGTGTTATTTTTCATTTGATTACTTTAATTTCTGTAGACTTCATTGTAAAAATTAAATACAGATTAATGCTTACCATTAAAGTTATAAAACGTATTCAGTCAAGAGCAGAAAG
>NW_015549717.1:233014-233410 GCF_001515605.1 Sinocyclocheilus anshuiensis
GATCAGTGGTGTTGCGCACGCTTTTGGTATAAGCGCGAAACCTGCGGGAATGACTATAACGCGCAATACAAGCACTATTTAACCGGAGCGAATGAGACGTGTGTGAGAGCGAAGGGGTCATTGGAGAGATGAGAATGAGAATGCGCGGTTGATGTTATTGCCTGTGCCGCTGGTAACAAAACGGATTGGCTCGGAATCGGAAAGAAGTGAGACTGATCGGCCGATCACCTATCCGGGCCGATCACGAGGAAAATCGGCCGATTCCGATCCCTGGCCGATCGATCGGTGCATCTCTACTCTATATTTCTTTTTTTTGTTTGGACGTCACAAGCCGCCTGCCACAAAGAAAAATATTTAGTCCTCAGAATCCATATTTTTATGAATGGCGCGAAACGT
>NW_015549718.1:0-141 GCF_001515605.1 Sinocyclocheilus anshuiensis
CGTGCTGGTATATAATCCCAACACAAGCACTGACTAGAGCAGCCGTGATCAGCTTCGGTTCCGGTGTCTGAGCCGTGACGCCCCGCAGATTTGTGCAGAGCGGAGCGCGAGTGAACGCGGTCATTCCTTCCTCTGTACTAC
>NW_015549718.1:691-889 GCF_001515605.1 Sinocyclocheilus anshuiensis
AATTGTAACCTTATAATGTAAAAGGGCTCCCTATAGTTTTAAGCATAAGCTGAGGTAGATTTTTATCTTTTATCACTTGTAAACTATAATTGAATGTATTTACAGAAAGAGCAACTTCAGTAAACCATTTAAAAAATAAAAAATAAAAGTTTCGTTTTTCCCCCTGCTGTACCGAAATCATACCGAACCGTGACGTTA
>NW_015549719.1:0-373 GCF_001515605.1 Sinocyclocheilus anshuiensis
TGACGTCGCGAGGTCATCTCGATGAACGTTATCTTTCTGGCCATAATCCTACAGTTCAGGTGAGCCTTCCTTTCTTCCTGATTTCCATACAGAGATCGAGAAGGAATGGAAGAGGCTGTTTTCCTCACGCATCCATTGATTCCAGCATACGAGTTATGCCAACATCGAGGCAATATGCGAAAACGGCTATGAGAAGATGCCCATATAGAGAGACGCTGGCCAGCTATCTCTCTATGGGTGAGACGTCCTCTCTTAACGTCTCGGTTTGTGGATCAGAGACGGGCACAGAAGGCTAGTGTCATGGCTTGCGGTCCTCCCCCGCCTGTGTGTAGGGGTAGGAAGAATCGCGGGTCAAAGGGAGGTAGGCAAAAGA
>NW_015549720.1:0-952 GCF_001515605.1 Sinocyclocheilus anshuiensis
ATAATGATCTTTAAAAAAGCATCATATGACCCCTTTAAGACATACAAGATTGTGAAAGCATCTGCTTTCGGAGCACCTAAGCTAATCTTGAGAGTTGAGGATGTAGGATGTTGTATGTCTTTTTTCATGTCATTCTTTCTTTACTGCAGAATAATAAACCTTGCTGTGAACAGACAGCAAATAAATGTCTTTACATCATAGGCGGAGTTTCACTTTTATGCGTGGGGGGGGGGGGGCCCCCCCGGGGAGACCACCGACTGCGCTGACCAAAAGCATGGTGAGACATAGGCGGAGTTTCACTTTTATGCGTGCCCCACGGGGCACCCACTGGCAGACGAGCCGAGCACTTTTTATATGTTCTACATTTCGTGTATTTATGGAATACATATTCTACATTAAAAATACATTTACAATGAACAATAACTGCTGTACAAAGAGTAAAAAGAAAAAAAAAAACAATGCAGAAAGTTAAACAACACAAGACCGTGCTACCGCGACTGTCAAGAGCGGCTCGACGGTGCTTAAGTGCCCCGCCAGCAGCAGCATGCGTGCCGTCAGCGCAGCTGAACAGTTCTGATTACCATAAATGTGTCAGGGGGAAACAGTAAGGAGATAATTGAATTATTTACTAATAAATAGTGTTTTCTGAGTCGGTGTCGCAAGGATGAAGTCATTAGACGCGCCTTTAGAGAAGTGCATCTTTACGGATTATAATGAAAGAGTTTTTGTTTTTGATTTTTTTATTTCCTTAAGTAGTAGACCCTTACAAATGATGTATTACTCTTACCTTTATGAGCAAAAATGATGGCGTAGGCCTGTTCACTGTTCACTGAGCAAGCGATCGCGCTGGCGCCTTCATGTCCTGCAAAGCACGCTTTAGCTTTCACTCTCTGCACAAACGATTGGATATGGCGCACAAGGGGGGGGGAGGGGGTTGGTGTTAAAGAATTGT
>NW_015549720.1:989-3997 GCF_001515605.1 Sinocyclocheilus anshuiensis
TACAACTCATTATATACACTATAAACACTTTAAAGGAGACAGACATGTAGATGTTTGTGAAAGATGTTTTCTCTGTTTTGGAGGGATGATTATTTTTAAATCATACCCTATTTATTGCATCAAAATTTCTTAATACTTTACTATATTTAAGGGAGAGTAGACTACAATGCCGGCTGTTCTGACTCACAGATTGTAAGTACGTTTTTTATATTTAAAGAGTTTTTATATTTTATATATTTAAAGTGAGTTTTTTGGGCAGTGTAGAGTAGGGCATGTTGTTTGTCATTTCTCCGATCACAAATGCAGACATGGTTTTATGTTTACGCGGCACGATGCAATGCACTGCGTAAAAAGACAGTATAAGTCATTAGAATCCGTAATTATATCCCAACTGCAACGAATGCCTCGTTTGTAATGGGTTTTCATGTTTTTGAATCATCGCTCTGGCGGGACAGGACATCATCACAATATGGTAAGGGGCGTAACATTTCCGTCACAATCACAGCATACCTTGCTTTTCAGACCGATGAGCTTTGTAAAAATCGACGCGTTTGGAGAAACAATAATGTGTACAGTATGTGGAAAATAATGTGTTTTTTTAACCTTAAACCGCATAAACACATTTCATTACACCAAATACACAAAATAATGTTATTTTTAGCAACATCATATGACCCCTTTAAGTTTCTCTAGAGTGATCGGCGATGCGATCGCACATTTCACAAGATCCAAGAGTCCTCTTATGTGGCCTATCGCGACAAGTTAAGAATCATGATGAGTCCCGGCTCGCGAGGATGTGGCTTAAATTAATCTGAATTAATTTAGAAATTAATTTAGCCCAAAACGTACTTATTCTATCCACTAAAATAACAAGATAATACAAATAAAATGAGAAAATATTACTTATTTAATTTTTATATTTTATTCATAGCTCAGACAAAATCATGATTGGCTCTCGTCTAAAGATGATTCAGCCCTCGTCATGATTCAGCCACCCCTAAACTCCGCCTATGCTTTACATGCCTCTGAAATAACAGTAAAGAGAAAATGTCCTTGGGATAATGTAGGGGTCTTGCATCACCCTGAAAGGGGTTTATTTTGCAATAATGACCATGCAGCTATACTCACTAAATTAATATATGTGGGCATAAAATATAGATTTTTACCTGCCTATACAAAACTAAAATAGTCAATAGTCAGTATACAAAACTATTAGCATAGCAACAAGAAGAACATTTAAACAATATGACAACAATAATTATCAAGTCCTCTGAGGTCATTTTCACTACAATTGATAATAGTGTCGCAAGATATTTCAGTTCCCCGGAAGAGCAGACTGATATAAAGCATTGCCATGGATGATGGGGAATATTAGGAAATATCTGACTGATGAATGAAATGATTGCAGGGATGCAAACAGCAGGTAAGGGGTGAAAACGGTCAAAACATTGCATGGATAGGGAAAACCTGTCCGGGGCATGCTCTGCACGGAATTTTTTTTGAAAGATATTTGATCATGTGTACTGCTGGACTGGGGAAAAAAACAAAACAAAAACAAAAAACAGGCATTTTTGTGGCCAGAATCGGTCCAGTTGGACACCACTCATATATACATTGTCATTCAAAATACACACACATTAACACTATTGTGTATACCAGTTTAAAGGAGTAGTTCACTTTCAGCTGAACACAAAAGAAGATATTTTGAAAAATGTTAGTATACGAACAGTTGATGGGCACCATTGACTTCCATCCTACTATGGAAGTCAATGGTGCCCATCAACAGTTCGCATTCTGGAAGTGAACTACTCCTTTAAGTGGACCAGTGTACTCAGTCGCTCTTGACTTACTCTTAATAGTCAGTCAAAGTTATTATGACTGTTTGAGGGAACCAGTATAGGCTATCTACAAAAACTAGGCATGCAACGATCATTATTTTTCATGGCAAATTCCGATTGGCAATTTTTTTTACAAGCAAATGGGCCGATTCTGATACTGATTGCTGATTGTAGATTTTATTTTTTTTTTTTAAGCAAGAGACAAGAAAGAATGAAAAACTATATGAACAAGATGTTTATTTTTTATTTTCAAGAGACAAGAAAGAATGAAAAACTATATGAACAAGATGTTTATTTTCTCTATTACAGGTTACAGGGGCCTTTAAAATGTCTGTAGCCATTTGAAATTAGATATTTATAAATCACATTCCAAAAAAAATGCTACATACATGTAGCATGAGCATTTATTTTTTATTTAAATGAAACTGCATAATTTCAAGATTTCAGGCAAGCAGAATTATCTGACTTGAGCTTTGTGAAATTATGCTAAAAATGCAAATTCACTTTCAGACAGCAGGTGGCGCTTATGGAACAACCGCAATATAGTGTCTCCTTGGTTACCGCTGTAAACAGACAGCAGGTGGAACAACCGCAATATAGTGTCTCCTTGGTTACCGCTGTAAACAAAGCAGAGCCCCACAAGCCCCACAAAAAAAAAAATAATATTTTTTTATCGAATCTACGCGAATCTCGTAGGTGACCTATTTTGATCTCAAAAGGTGAATTTTCACCTGTTTGTATCTATGGATTGACTAACCATAATCAAGTATTCAATCTAGATTAAAGGGATAGTTCACCCAAAAATGAAAATTCTTTCTCACCCTCATGTCGTTCCAAACCCGTAAGACCTTCGTTCATCTTCGGAACACAAATTAAGATATTTTTTATTAAATGTGAGAGCTCTCAGACCCTGCATAGACAGCAACGCAACTGTAATGTTCCCAGAAATGTAGTAAGGACATCGGTAAAACAGTCCATGTGACATTAGTGGCTCAACTTTTTGAGAAGCTGCAAGAATACCTTTTAAGCGCAAAGAAAACAAAAATAACAATTTATTCAACAATTCTTCTCCCCCGAGTTACGTCTTCCGCCATTTTAGAGAGTATCACAATGCATACGTACGGCTTTCCCCTAAGCGTAAACAACACTGATTATGCAGATTACGTTCAT
>NW_015549720.1:4496-20325 GCF_001515605.1 Sinocyclocheilus anshuiensis
CTTTGCCATGAAAAATAATGATCGTTGCATGCCTAGTTTTTGTAGATAGCCTATACTGGTTCCCTCAAACAGTCATAATAACTTTGACTGACTATTAAGAGTAAGTCAAGAGCGACTGAGTACACTGGTCCACTTAAAGGAGTTGAAAAATGTTAGTATACGAACAGTTGATGGGCACCATTGACTTCCATCCTACTATGGAAGTCAATGGTGCCCATCAACAGTTCGCATTCTGGAAGTGAACTACTCCTTTAAGTGGACCAGTGTACTCAGTCGCTCTTGACTTACTCTTAATAGTCAGTCAAAGTTATTATGACTGTTTGAGGGAACCAGTATAGGCTATCTACAAAAACTAGGCATGCAACGATCATTATTTTTCATGGCAAATTCCGATTGGCAATTTTTTTTACAAGCAAATGGGCCGATTCTGATACTGATTGCTGATTGTATTTTATTTTTATTTTTTTTAAGCAAGAGACAAGAAAGAATGAAAAACTATATGAACAAGATGTTTATTTTCTCTATTACAGGCTGAACTGGCCTTTAAAATGTCTGTAGCCATTTGAAATTAGATATTTATAAATCACATTCCAAAAAAAATGCTACATACATGTAGCATGAGCATTTATTTTTTATTTAAATGAAACTGCATAATTTCAAGATTTCAGGCAAGCAGAATTATCTGACTTGAGCTTTGTGAAATTATGCTAAAAATGCAAATTCACTTTCAGACAGCAGGTGGCGCTTATGGAACAACCGCAATATAGTGTCTCCTTGGTTACCGCTGTAAACAAAGCAGAGCCCCACAAAAAACAAAACAAAAAAAATAATATTTTTTTATCGAATCTACGCGAATCTCGTAGGTGACCTATTTTGATCTCAAAAGGTGAATTTTCACCTGTTTGTATCTATGGATTGACTAACCATAATCAAGTATTCAATCTAGATTAAAGGGATAGTTCACCCAAAAATGAAAATTCTTTCTCACCCTCATGTCGTTCCAAACCCGTAAGACCTTCGTTCATCTTCGGAACACAAATTAAGATATTTTTTATTAAATGTGAGAGCTCTCAGACCCTGCATAGACAGCAACGCAACTGTAATGTTCCCAGAAATGTAGTAAGGACATCGGTAAAACAGTCCATGTGACATTAGTGGCTCAACTTTTTGAGAAGCTGCAAGAATACCTTTTAAGCGCAAAGAAAACAAAAATAACAATTTATTCAACAATTCTTCTCCCCCGAGTTACGTCTTCCGCCATTTTAGAGAGTATCACAATGCATACGTACGGCTTTCCCCTAAGCGTAAACAACACTGATTATGCAGATTACGTTCATACGCTCTTGGGTACTCCAAAATGGCGAAAGACATAACTCGGGGGAGAAGAATTGTTAAACAAATTATGTTCTTTTTGTTTTCTTTGCGCTCAAAAAGTATTCTCGCCACTGATGTCACCAGGACTGTTTTACCGATGTCCTTACTACGTTTCTGGACCTGAGAACATTACAGTTGCGTTGCTGTCTATGCAGGGTCTGAGAGCTCTCACATTTCATAAAAAAATATCTTAATTTGTGTTCTGAAGATGAACGAAGGTCTTGCGGGTTTGGAACATCATGAGGGTGAGTAATTAATGATAGAATTTTCATTTTGTGGTGAACGAACCCTTTAATATTAACTTTTTATATTGATAAACATAACAGCATTTTGGCTGCTCAGTTTCATGACATCATTGTAAACAGTTCTCCAAACAAGAAAATGACAGCAGACTTCATGAAGAATTATGAATGAAAAGATTTATTGTAGAGTCAACTTTTTTTTATTTTAGGTGAAGTTTGGAATGCATGCACAAGACTGTTTAGGACACAGATAAGTGCTCAGATTTGTATGGATGTTGTCCTCCAGCAGTGGTCAACTGAGGAGGTCCGTCTAAAACCAGAAACACACATAGAGGCACCAATACATTTACAGTACATGTACATCAGAAGAGCTCGCAGGTAGCCACTGCCTTTTAAAGCCAAATTCACTTATCAGCGCATGTGTCAGCCCAGTATTCTGTAACATGAGAATAATTCAAAAGCAGGGGAAAACTGGAGAACATGGATAATGACAGCAAAAAAAAAAAAAAAAAAGCCATTTCCTAATCAAAATAAGGTACTATTTCTGTGGCAAAAACCTCATGCAAATGGCAAGTGTTGAGCATCCAATATTTCTGACTTCAGAGTGATTGATTTCCTGAGGTGCAACAGTAATTTCATAATTACTATCAGGTTAGAGCGGTAGGTTTTTGATTTATGAAGAATATGCATGAGAAATGCATTGTCAACAATACTTACCAAAGTCTAACAGGGTTAGGTTTACGTTCACATTCACTCTGCAACATGAAGATATTGCTTCTGGATATATTGTAACTGATTGTATTATATGTTGAAAAACTCTGTTGTTGGATGCTTTATAATCAATTATGATGATCCCAAAGCAGGCAATGGAGGAAATGACTATGTGATTAATACTCCAGTGATCACGGTCATCACAAGGTACATTATTTGGACTGATTTTCCAAATTAATCCTGATGAATCCTAAATGCTGAATTTTAATGGTTACGAGCATTTCTTAGATTTCACTAAATCATATCCTTATCATCTATGATTAGCTGCCTTTACAATCACTTAAAAATCCCATCCACACAGTTCTGCCTTTTCTGCAGATGTCCCACTTTGAATAGTATGTCTTGTTTTTCAATAAGCCACTATCTAAAACTGGGAAAAACATATAAAAGTAGAAATAGAAGGAGAGGTGACTGATTCACCTCAAATTTGGCAGCACAACAAAAAAGGAAAGAGGAATATTGATGTGTATATACAACGACACTCTGTAACATACCACTTAATATCAGAATACTCATGGAAACAATGTTACAATAACAGAAGAAATAAGAACATTTGTAACAAAATGTAAAACATCAGTTAAAACCAATGACCACTCATTTCCACAATTTTGCTTCTGCTATGCGAATGCTTGGGGGAGACTTTACAAAAAGTAAAAGTCCATCTTGGAATGTTGCTTGAAGTTGTCCTTGTGAGAAACACCAAGCGGAATGATTGAGTCAAATTGAGAAATTTTGGCAGTGACTGACACCCCCGCCCAACTGAATCTCTCTCTCGCTCTCTCTCTCTCTCTCTCTCTCTCTCTCTCTCTCTCTCTCCATACTGACGCTATGGCTCAGACCACCACCAGTGTCTTAGATGGCCACTTTAGCCACTTGCTCTTCTAGTTTGGTGATTCTCCTGTCCTGCAGCGTGACCAGATCTCTAAGGGACTTGACTTCTCGCAGCAGCTCCTCTAACTTCACTTCATTCTTCTGCAAAGCAGAATAAAGAAATAAGAAAATGATGCTTTAGCACCAATTATTAACGAGTCAATGAAGCATCATACTTACTCTGGTTAGCTGAGGAGAGGCAGGTTTCTGGGGAGTTGCTGGCTCCTCCACTTTCTTGGGTGCCTTGTTATCCAGCACATTTTTCTTGACTACTTTGAGGTCGCGGTTCTTGCCCGGAACATAACCGTGTTTGAGCGAGATCAGGATCGGTTCGCCATTCTTGCCTTCAAACCACTCGTCGGTCTCAAGCGCCGGGTCTGGACCTGCTGTATCTGGATAGAGGTCGTCCTGAAAGAGGTCTGACTGCCAAAAACAAAGGAGACAGGAAATACCGTAATGAGTATTTTGGATTCATGCTGTTTGTTTCTCTGAAAACATCTGCTGCTTTAACGTTAATTGAAACTAAGTGCTTCCCCTTTTCTTAATCAATTAATGACCATAAAATCACACTTTTGATTGAGCTTTGCCAGTAAAAACTAAACATCAACTGAACATCGTTATTAACAATCATTGTTTTAATAACTGATTTTTTGGAATATACTGAAGAATAACAAATTCATACAGAATGATTAAATAAGCAACAAACACAAAACAGTGAAAAATACCTTTCTAGGAACGGTCATGATAATTGGCTCACACTTTCTCTCATGAAGTTTATAAAACCTGCGAGAAACAACAGACATGTTATTGGTGTTAATGGTAATAAGCACAATCTTAATCTAAAAAACTTTTACAATGTTTTTCCTTTTTCAATGTACAATGTTTTGAAAGATTTCTTTTTCAAATAAATGCTGTTCTTTTGAACTTTATAGTCATCAACGAATCCTAAAAAAAGTTTCAAAAAAATATTAAGAGACAACTGTTTTGATAATACATTTGAAAATATGTTTCTGGATCACTAAATTTAGCATATTAGAATGATTTCTGAAGGGTCACGTGACACTGAAGACGAGAGTAATATCTGCTGAAAATTCAGCTTTGCCATCACAGGAAAAAATTTAATTTGAATATACATAAAAAAGATGAACAGTTATGTAGGCCTGTCACGATAACAACTTTTTGTTGTGCGATATATTGCCCCAGAAATAATTGCGATAAACGATATTATTGTCATTTTAAAGACCATTTTATGCCACTGAATATATAATCATAATGTAACAGCATAATAATGCAAGAAGGCCTACACACTTCCAAATGACAACTTGCGCAATAAGTCGATATATTGATTATTGCGACAGGCCTACAGTTATGTACAAGAAGCTTTCTTCACCCACATACTTCGGTACATTTTATTTATAATATGCCATTTCCAACAATGATTAAACACAGAATGTACACCCTTATGACAGAATGGATCCTAAAACTAATGATCCTAACAGTGATCATTAGTTGTCAAATAACATTTCCATGACCTTTAGGAGCCACAGCATGATCAGTGCCACATTGTCATCACATAAGATTTTATAGTCAATGACAGGCTAATACCTCCCCCTACTGGAGAAATAGAATCAACCTAGCAGCAGGAATGAAGCATCAATCACATCACACTGCTGAGAACCATAATCACAACAATGCTGGCCTGAAGTCAGTTTAGTTTCTCGAAAATATCTACATTCTGACATGGCCATAAGCACGTCAAACACTTCTGATAATTGGGATGAATCTAAAGCCACACACACTTTCTGAAAACCTTGGGCCTGTTTTCTATTTTCAGAAATACCATTTAAAAAAATACCTGTGCAAATAGTGCATACCTGGCTATCTCGCACTTGTTGACGTCTAGGCCTCTTTTAGGCATGTAGCCCATGCCTCTCTGGGGCTCCTTGCTGGAAAACGTGTTGAGGTAGTGCACATACGGCACCTCGTCTGTGATCTCGAAGTAACGGATACTGCTGTCACCCTGGAGCAGAAAACAAGGTTACAGGGTTTTTTTTGTTTGTTTTTTTACAATTTATTACCTCATTAAAATATACCAAACACACGTAATCAAGTTGTATGACATCACACTATTGATGCTAAGCCAGTGGTTCTAAACCAAGGGGCCTCTGCAAACTTGGTGCTAAAAAACACAAAAGTGAAGATCTACAGCATGAAACTGACATGTTTTGAGTTGTTTTATAAAAATAGAAGTACCAGTGGTACATATCAGACAATTGTCTCAGAAAAATTAAGTCGACATGTTAATGTTAATATGTTTATGTGGAAGTAAATACAATATAGCTCAACTCATACTTTCTGGATCACATAAAACTTGCTCACCTTTCCACACAGGTAGACCACATTAGTGTCAGGGTCATAGAAGGGAAGCAACACTCCATTGCTGGTGTCCATTTCGTGCACTGATATCGGCTCCTCCATGTTTTTCTTAAAGAGACGCAAATCAAAATATTTAACAAAAGTGGCTAAAAAAATCTTAATTTTTCAAACATTTATTTTGGCTTACTGGATTCCATAAAGCCAGCTGCCGCTCACTCATACGACTGAAGCCAGTGGTGAAGATGTTTCCATCAGCCAGAAATATGGCTCTCATGGGCCGTGCCCCCTCATGGGCCTTCTCCTTCTCCTGTGATCATCAATGTCAGTGAAACACAAAGA
Organism: Sinocyclocheilus anshuiensis; assembly: GCF_001515605.1. Lineage (NCBI taxonomy): Eukaryota > Metazoa > Chordata > Actinopteri > Cypriniformes > Cyprinidae > Sinocyclocheilus > Sinocyclocheilus anshuiensis. The sequence goes on from NW_015549720.1 coordinate 10,469, forward strand.
ACTGTGAAAATAAAGAGTCTTCAGTGTAATTCCAAATGTTTTCACTTACCGCAATGATCTTCCCCTTGCGTGGGTCGATAACACGCACTTTCTTATCCTTGCACGCGGTACAAATAAGGCTGCCGTTGCGACTCCAGCAGACGCTGAAGATCACGTCAGGATGCATGTCCTCCAGGTTGATCAGAGCTTCTCCTGTGTCCACGTTCCAAATGACGATGAGATTATCGCATCCTGACAGAGGAGGGAAGACAAAATTGGTTTTTGATCATTCAGTCACGCAACATAACATGTTTTTGATGTTCAAGATGATAAACGTAAGGGTTTTTATGTAGTGCACTTGCTTTTAAAATCTCATACCTGCACTTAGTAGAACGTTGCGGGCTGTTGGATGCCACGTCACGATGCCCACCCTCTTGGAGTGACCCTCTAACACCACGACTGGCTCAGAAAGAGGTTCGGTGAGGCCGTTCCAGAAAGAGGTGCGGTGAGGCCGTTCTCAGGGATCTGCCACACCTGTGTGGCAAAAATGCAAATATTTTCATAATAATCATTCTCTTGGACCCAAGCAGGGTCTCTATGAGAGGATGTAGTGAAGGAGCTGAACGTACCATTACTGTACAATCTTCAGAGCCGCTGGCAATGACGTGATCATTGTGCGGGCACCAGTCAATGTCCAGCACAGGGCCCGTGTGACCACAAACAGTGGGGTAGGCCTTGTCAATACGACCTGTCTGCAAACAGGAAACAGAGAGCATTAATTGATGTCTCATTTTGTATAATTGTGACCAACTAAGCTTATTCAAATGACTAACTGTATAAATGCTGCGTGAGCATTTAATTCATATGCGGTTATCCCTTACCTTTTGCAGAGGCAAAACGAGGAAAGCTCCACCACCACTAGCCTCAACAATAATAGCAACAAATTTGGGGTTTACTGCACAAAAGGCACTGTCCCAGGTAACCCGCGAAACCCTAATGTCATCATAGCACTGGTCATTCTTCACCGCCTGACCGAACACATGACGGAATTTACTCTGTCGTACCACTCGTCTGATCATTTCTGAAAACACAAGAGAAGAGAAATGCTTTTTCTTGCTTGTTGTAATGATTTCTTTTTTTTTTTTTATATATATATATTTACAATGGTACTTTATTTATTTAATATTTAAATACCTGAAAATTATATTTTGCAGTATAACACATTCTTAATGGCAGATGAGCGAATGCATTTTCTTTTGCTTTCAGACTTAATATTGACAGTGTATCATATTAGTGTAAGATGAGCAGTCAGCTAGAGAGCACTGGGAATCAGTTTTCCATTTCACTCTGTATATGCACGTCTCCATAAAAGACAAGAGGAGAAGTCAAATGCAGTTTTGTGTGTCAATTTAATTGAGCCACTGTGTAGAAACATTCATCTTGATATGAAAAAGCCACGTTCTGATGGCTGTTTAAATTAATGAATAAGTAATAAGTCATTAATTCCAGCAATACGTAATTAGTCACTTATTGATAAAAATTTAAATACAAATAAAATATCCTATATTTGACTAATAAACTATTTATTTTTATTAGTTCATAAGTGGGTATGACCATTTGTTATCGTAAGGAACACTTAAAACAAACTTTCATTGGTGTAATAGTAGTGGTGTAATAAATGATTCAGTCATATTAAAACATACTTCACCAGTTAATTTACATGTTATGAAGCATATATTTGAGCTCACTTGACAAAATTTGTTACAGTGTATGAAATTTCATGCAACATTAGACTATAAAAGTAAACATTCTCTTTCTTGAACAAATGTTTGTATAGTTTATCAACCATGATTAAAGTAAGACACAGTTCAAACAGTAAATTCCTAGAAGATCAAAACCTAATGAGCTGCCAAAATGACAGCATTTTTTATTAAGCTAATAAGCACGCACCAAAGATGGCCAAAAATGATGCACACATACAGTGTGATGCCAAAAAATGCTGTCTAGTTAGGCAGATTTTAAGACACAGTCAGCGTGCTTATTCCTAACCAGTATTATATTATATACTGATAAACAAATCGACATTCATAATAAGCATACATTAATAATCACTGGTTATTTGAGTCGCCTTTATTTATGCGTTATGTGCATTACCTGAAGCATTGGCTGAGATCTGGTAGGAGGACCCTGATTGATGGCGGTGTCTTAATAAATAAGAGCTACCACCATTAATAACACTAATAATAAACAAAAACGAATCCAAACAGCTGTGTTTGTGAGAATAAAATCTAGTCATCACGATAAAGTCATGGATGTGCTTTTGGAAATAGGTCAGATGTATGGCGGTGTGTGTGAGTGTATTTGCTTTCTAATGGCCGAGCTGCGTTTGTGCGTTATTGATGATGAGCATCCCGGCGAAAACACACACACACACACACACACACACACCACTTACTAAAATCAAGTAAGATTAAGAATAAGAGAGAAAAGATGTACGGATGAGAGAAAGATGAAGAGAGAGATAAGATATTCTCATACAGTGCAAGAGTGAGAAGAATGAATAAACATGACAATCGATGGTGGGCAGGCTTCTGCTGGTGTGAGAAAACGAACTAACCGCTAACCGAACAAATGAATGAAAACAGCTGAAAAAGCATCAGTAATGCAGCTTGTTTGGAGCCGTGCGTGTTTTTCTTTGCATGCGCTGGCGAAATGCGACGTGCCGCTTTGAAGTGGAGGCGTGCTATCTACCCGGCACAGGTCATCATGGTCAACTTTCAATTAATATCTCACTATTTCTGCTTATCTCGCCATATGCATGATAATCAAAGGCTGGATGTAGTCTCACATGTCAGAAAATGACGCTAAATGAGCCGAATCGCCAGCAAATGACCATGCACGAGCGCAAGTTTTTTTTCGAATAGGTTTCCAGAGCTTGTTTTAAATCAGTGATGCTTGCTAAAATCGAGCTAGCATTCCAGTAGAGGCTATTGCACCACTGACCTGCCTTGCATTAATATGACCAAACGCAAAACGCTTACCTTTATCAGTACGACGTCTCTCAGAGCGTCAAATTCAAAGCATTAATTTATTTTCTCACAGATTCAGTTGTGCTGGTGACTCTCGGCTAGCCGCAATAGCTTCCCTCCTCTCCTTTATTCTGAATGAAGGGGAGAAAACGCCCTTGTTCTCCTCTCCCCTCCCCTCCTCCTCATGTCCTCCTACATGGACATCAGTTCTGTGTGTGAATGAGAAGTAATGGTACAAATTGTACCATACTGGCTGACCGGTTACTGCGGTTTAATTGGTAAGGTCATTTTATAAATGGAAAGACCCTTGAGCATCTCTCCATTGCAAACACTGCCTTGATCCCAAGCAGCTTTTCCATCTTGTGCATTTAAACACCTTGTGCTTTGCCTTCAACTGAGCTGATAATGTTACAGGTCTCTGGTTATTATGTTAAGAGTGAAAAAGGATGAAGTCATGCTCATGTTGGATTATGTTACAAAGTGCAATGTGCCCTAAAATCTAATGTGGAGTCTTATTTTTCTGTTTCAGTGTGGTGTAGGGCTTTTCAAACTTCTGAGGGACCTCCTTTCTAAAATGTAACGGCAGCAGCTGTATGTTTTAATTTATAAAGTGACATTTATAATGTGTGATAAAAAAATATGAAATCTGATCAAGATTCTCTATAGCACTGTCAGTTGTTATAGAAACTGTGTGAAAACAAGGAATGCAATCAGCTTGAAAACCTGTCTTACCTTTCTTCGGCGAGGATCTTCTTTCCGTTTTATGGGAAGATGTTTGTACATCAAAGGCTCTCTTCATCTGCGATACTTTTAGACTCTGGCTTCCCACAGTCACATCTGGCCTGGCTTCCATTATGTTTGTCCTGCTGTGATGTATCACTTTCTCCTGGATTTTGTTGCTGTCTCTGATGAGTTCAGAGACAGGTCTGTATCTGGACAGTTTGTTTTCCTCTGAAGCAGAAGAATCACTGCTTGGAATTCGACAGGCGGTGTAAGGATATCTAGTTGGGACAGCGGTGGTTTCAGGGTCTTCTTCATCCTCAATGTCCATCATGTAGCTTTCAGAGTCACATCTACCATATTTCAAAGGCTGATCCACGTTTTCCAAATCAGAGTCTTTGCTTGCTTGGTTCTTCTCTGTGTCTGTTTTAGCAAATGGGTTTTGAGGCTTCTTCGGCACAGGTGGTGGTGGGCCCTTTATTTTTGCTTTTTTTTTTAGCAGTGGTCTCAGCTGAGACATATCCATTTCTTTTAGTTCTTCATCATCGAGAGTTCCTAGCAAATTATCGCAGTCAGGTGCAACAATTTCATCATATGGGGCTAAATAATATCTTGGAATATCAGCAGCCTCAGGCTCTAAGGACATGCACATGTAGTATGGGGACTCAATATAATAAGGTGACATATCAAGACATGATGGATGCATATTAAAGTTCTCAACAGACTCCAGTGCCTCCTGCCTTCTGCCCATTTTAATATTTCTGAGCAATAGGTCCGAATATTTGCTTGGCTTGTCTGTGGAATGAGAAGCAGATTCCTTGCGGCCAGCAGCTTTTTTAAAGGGATTCTTTGGTTTCTTCGGAACAGGTGGTGGTGGTCCTTTGATTTTGGCCTTTTTCTCTGTCTGAGCATCTGCGGGTAGGATGTCAGAGATCATGCTCTGTATTTCAGCGTGAGGAACGTACAAATGAGAGACGTCAGATGACTTCCTCGCCTCCTGATCAGGAAATGTATGAATCTGAAGTGGTGGTGTGATCACAGCTGTGAAATAGAGAGGCTCTTTTTCCCGCTGCAAAGAAGCTGCCTGTGTGACTATTTCGGCATCACCGGCATCAAAATCTGAGTGAGAAAAAGAGTTTACAAGCATTTGATCTACATATTTACCGCTGGAAAAATTCTCTTTAGCCTTTGTTTCTGTGTTTATGTCATTCAGTTTGTAGATCTTTGGGTTACAGACTCTTTTGCCCTGATGCACCTGAAATTGACCATTTTCACCTGATAATTCAAGTAAAGAAGAAGTATTATTATGTCTTCCATTAAGATGACCATCATAGTCTTTTCTGCTTTCTGTGGATTTCGACCGAACAGCTTTTCGCCAAGCAGATTCAGTGTCTCTTTTCACACATGGTGCTTCTGCTCCCCACACTCCCTTTTTGACTGGGTGAGGCGCATTGCTAACAGGGACGTTTTTAGCACTGGATGCAGTTAAACTCTCAGATGACATGGCCGTTGAGTGTTTTTCCATGACAGTGAATGCCCCTTTGTCATCATTTTGCTTCTCAGTGTTAAACAAAGTTCTGTTTTGGCTTAAATCTGGATGGAATGTGCTTAACACCTTTTGTTCGAAGTCCTCCTCATTCCTCAATGGGACTAGAGCTGTGTCTGGATTTGTGGGTTCAGTAACAGAGTCGAAAGAGTCGAATGTTGTCACTCTAGATCTTAATAAACAAGGTTCATCAAAGGGAATATGCAAGATTTTGTCCTTACCTTCAGTTTTACCCCATCCGGTCTCTTCTTTTCCCAGCAATGGTGTACGGGAAGTTGGCTTTCTTTGGTCTATTCTGAAGTTTTCTTTGGGTGTTGCTTTTGGTGTCTGTGAGGCATCATTAGGTTCTTGAAAAACACATTGTGACAAACCTCTATTGATATTTTTATCTCCCTGTAAATTATCCTGCATATTGGCATTCTGAAGCCACGGGCGACTTGAATTTGAGTGGACTCCAGTGATTGACGGACATGTAGTCACAGTCTCTGGACATAAAGAATCAACTCTGTCCAAATACCCAAATCTGTCCGCATTAGGACTTTCTTCATGTCGGACAGTTCCAGCACTTTCTTTGCAAACTTTTTCACAACTTCTCCTAATTTTGTCACTACTTAGGCTCTGCATTTCATGTTTATATTTGTCCTCTGAAACTCCTATTTCCTGGAATGGCTGTCTTTTAAGTAAATTAGCATTCTCTGATTCCAAAGAAAATTTCCTCTTTATTTCAACATCACCACTCATCTTTGTCATTGCCTTTGTGTCTAACATCCCATTCTGTCTGTCAGACAGCGTCTGTGTCTCATGCTTCTCAATGCTCACGCCATCATCTGTTGAGTCCCCTTGACAAGAGCCTTCTAACATGTTTGGACTATCCTTGAGGTGAGTTTTGTTAGTCATTTCGTCTGTTTTGTCAGGTCGTTGCTGGTCCACAGCAGTAGATATATCTGCGGCGGTTGCGTCGCTTGTGACTGTTTTGAATTCTGAGGCACATGGATCTCTTGCCAGGCTCAGTTGAAGATTTGGTGTCCTGGCATTCTGTGAAACATCCGTGTCATAACTCTGTCTGATCTTTTTTCCTCTCTGGTTTAAAGAGGGCTCAGTGGTCTTGTCATTAGTTCTTGTTGGTTCCTGATGGGGCTCTAGTATGGAGGTGTCCAAGTGAACAAAATTCTGGTCTGTTTCTTCTGAGCTGTCGGAATGTGCTTCCTCCTCGCTTCGGTTTAAGATCTCATAGTCACTAATGGCGCCAGTCAGGACGTCTTCTTTTCCTAGCTCCTTGTCCTGTTTCTGTCCCATCACCCCTGTGAAGAACACATATCCCCACCCATGAGTTTATGAACAGACAGATCTGTAACGAGCCTCCTCCCATTTCAAGCTCTCTCTTGTTCCTCTCACGTCACTCCTTACTGGAATGTTGCATTGCCTAAAATTAAATGACTCTCAATGTGGCTACTGAGTCACAGAACCAAAATGGGAACCGGACAACTGGCAGAGTAGATCAGTTACCAGGTGCGAAGGTCACATTAGACATGAAAGGGGAAAACCCACGGACTCCAAACATATCCTACGGCTCTTGACTACAACATGCCAGACCTCCTGGCCACTGTGGCTATGTTTCCATCCAAGCTGGAAATTTAGTTGATCATTTATTTTAATATATTAAAATGAATTCAAATTAATATATTAAAATTAAAATTGTGTATATTAAAATGAATTAGTAATATATAAAAATACCAATATATTTACATGACTGTTCAAAAGTTTAGTGTCAGTAAGATCTTTTAATGTTTTTGGAAGAAGTCTCTAATGCTGCATTTATTTGATCAAAAATACAGCAAAAACAGTAATATTACAATTTAAAATGACTGTTTTCTATTTATATATATATTGTAAATATATTTCATTATAATAGTTATATTATTATTACATTTATTTTTATAAAAAAAAAAACATATTGACCCCAAACCTTTGAGTGGTAGTGTGTGTGTGTGTGTGTGTGTGTGTGTGTGTGTATAATATCCTAAAATTTGCATAAAAATATGTGGATTGAATTACAGACTGGCTTACAGAACAGCAGCACAGGATCATTTTCAAGGAGTTTAGATCTACTGATTTATTTTTAGTAACAATGTAATATTTATTCATAACTTCTCATTTATTTATTGTTAAAAATTTAGTTATCCTGACTTTGATATACTGCATAAAAGCAATGCATTTTTTTCAGAAAGTGACCTGTTGGCACAAAATAGACACACTGACCAATCTGGTTCCATCGCAGGGTCATATGAACTCTGTGACCTCTGGCTATAACGGTCATGGCTTTATCAGTGACCTTCTGAAACTTCCATTGCACAGTGGTTTGAAAGAAAGAAGCATCCCATAATGCTCAGCTGACTGTAGTGTCACAATGTGGGTCTTGTGGGAAGAATAGTCTAAAATAGCCTCCCAAATATAAGCATATGATAAGGTGTAAGCATGTCCTTTGTCCTCTGCCCTCATGCTGATATCAAAACTAAAAAAGCACAATGTTTTACTTAAGCATAAAAGGTCAAATAGGATAAAGTCATTTCATCAAGAAGGCCTACATTAAGTACAGTATACTAGTCTGAATATTTTGAGATACATGACACAGCTTGTGAATGTGGGCTTCTCTGTGTAAACATGAATGAATATGGCTCTATGTTATCAGTAAATGTCATCTCATTTGTGCCTCTCAGCATGATGGGATATTTTAAGGGTCCAGTGCTCTGTTTTGACTCTTTACTCTGTCTGAGAATGTCAGCTGTAGAGGTAAAGCTCAACTGGCTGGGCTGCTGCATGAATGGCAAACTTATATTATGGTTATGTCATTGCACAGGCACTGCACAGTAAATCTAATGGGTTATTTTGAGTTTGACGACCTCAGCTTGCAATATCCCAAGCAGCGGGGAAGGGCCATCCATAAAAAGAGACTCTCAATTTAGCTCCCTACCCAAAAGGGTTGAGTGAATTTGCAGATTGAGCACAAAGTTTTATGCTCAAATATACAATGTACACAATTTCACATACAGTAATAGCAGATGGATAAATAAATGAAACTGGTTGTCGCACTGGTTGTATTTGAGCTATAAGAGACTTGGAATTGCTAACCTGTTATTCAAATGACAACTATCAGCAGCCGCTGTTTTTATTATCTGCTGTATGCAAAACAATCTTAACTAAATGCAGTCAAACATGTTTTAAAGTTCAGTGATCCGTTTAAGTAGCGTTCCACATTTTATTTGTTTTTCTTTGTAAAAATGTAAAGGTGCGAATATTTTTTCAAGAGGACTTTAAAAAGAAATCTTCCTGAGACAACTAATTCACAAATACATTTACATTTATATGTATGTCTTTAGCAGATGCTTTCTGCCATGAGAGATTTACAATACAGCAGAAATCACATTACTGGCAAATACAGATGTAGCACATGCTAAACAAATACAGCTCACAATCTCACCGTGTTCATGTAAGGAGAAAAATCCTCACCAGTGATGCAGATATGTCTTTGGATTGGACTACTTTAGTCTGTTTAACTGTCTCCAGCTTCAGTCTCTGGGCTGCTCCTGTGTCTGGTTCTTGTGATGTCAGAATCACATTTGCCTAATTCAATAAGAGTTCCTTCTGTGCCAAAGGAAGGTCAGGAAAAGCAACACTTTTTCTTCATTTACATGTCATTTACTTAAAAACTCATTTTGTTGAAAATGTCTCCATACTAAGAAGTGGATTGTGATGTGTAGTGCATTTATTATAATAATTATCAACACAGTTCTCTCTCTCTCTCCAAGCCACTCGTGGCTAGAAAAAACGCAATACTAGTCCATTTCTGATGCAGACAATAAACAATTTATTTCTATAATTAACTGTACATTACATTATAAAACAAAGTGCAGCACAACTTAAAGTGGTCAAAATGAAGTAAAGTGTATAGATGATGTATGTTCCAAGTCACTTCTAAGAGCTGTTTAGTTAGGGCTAAAGGCAATCTTACAGTTTCTTGAATTGATTTTATTGTTAGGTTAGTGTGTTCAAACATGCCAAAACATGACAATAAATGACTTTGGTCTCCTCTATTCAAATATGAAATGTAGTATCAAAATGAAAGATAAACAGACTTGAATAAGCCACGAAATATGATTTTTTTTTTTCAAAATATGCTTTGCTCTATGAAGACCGCAAACAGGTGGAGACAAAACCAATGCGAAACAAAGAGCGGTTTTTACCAAAGAACCGTTAGACAACTGATTGCAAATGGCAACAGGTAAGGCACTTGCATGTCTGAAGAAACAAAATGTCTAGTACTCAAAACAGCAGCAGCTGGGAGGAGGTACGACGAGCCATGAGCGGAAAGCAAAACTATAACTTTACTCTCTTTGGGAGGCCATCTTTTTTTGGCAATTGTAATAATTTTGATTTGCAGGAATACCCCCCCCCCCCAAAAAAAACAACAACAACAACAACAACAGACTCCTCAAGTAAAAGAAATGAACATTAAAGGGAGTTTGAAACAGTAAAGGTGTTAGAAACAGTTTTTATTGCTGTTGTGTTTCAGTCTGTGTGAGAGC
>NW_015549720.1:20496-82348 GCF_001515605.1 Sinocyclocheilus anshuiensis
TTTTAATAATTTTGTTTTGCAGGAATCCCCCCCCCCCCCAAAAACAACAACAACAACAACAACTATACAGTTAGAAATGGGAATGCCCTCATTATATATATTTTGTAAACATGGGGAAATAAATAAATCATTAAATAAAAAGCCAATATTAAGTTCCAAATCATTTGGAATTTGCAAAAACAATATGGAGTAGGTCTCACAGCTTTAAAATTAGAACATAATAGTTTAGTAAGAAAGTAAGTAAGAACATAATAGTTTCATACAGCAGTGACTGAGCCCATGCATACCATATGGGAAAAAAACACTTTCTTTCAAATCTCACTCAAGGTGCTTTTCTCTCAGATTTTCATTCTTCTTAAGGAAAACTAGTTAGTTTTCACATTATTGTTTAAATAAAAATGATTCTCTTCAAATTCTTGCTTACACTTATTGCACAGGCCACTTTGCATATATTTTTTTTTCCAAAAAAAAACAAAACAACAACAGAAAAAAAGCTTAGTAGGCAACACAAAGACCAATATCATTAACTATTAAATTACACACACACACACACACACATATATGAAAAAAAAATTAAGGTCAAGTTTAACCAATACTTGCAACTTACTTGTTACCTTGGAGCACTAATCAAAATTTGTGTGTTCTTCTACAAATATTATACACCATCATGGTATTAAATTGACAAGCTCAAGCAGGTCCCTATTTCCACAATATCATAACTGTTCATGCCTGTTAATACTCAACGTACATGACTGTCATCATCGGATGCCATGATGTAATTTCATTTAGGAGACACTTTAAAAGGACCTTTTAAAGGACGAGAGTGACACATTTAAACATCCTCTGATCAACTTGAAGACTGTATTGTACTAATGTGTTGCTGCTAAAGCCTTTTGCACATCACAGGCTACAATTTGTACAATAAACAGCTTAAGCTAAATTACATAACAGTAGCTACTCTAGTAGCACATTTCAGATGTAGTTGACCTGATAAACACCAGCTGAGAAGCAAATCAGAGTTGTAAGACAATTAGCCAACCACATTCATGTTGCATTTTTCTCTGGAAATAGACAATAATTATGTGGCTTTGTTGATGTCATTCAGGTAATGTCAATCAGGGTGGAATAAAAATTTCCTCACAAACGTTTGTGGAACTATACAGCTTTTGAAGGTTAACAAAAATGTCACCAATTAAATATTTACGACTACAGTGTTAAATTGTAATAGCCAATTAGTTAGGGATTTTTGTTATAAAGCATATGGTATAGGGTGAGTTTTATGTTTTAATAAAGCCATAGATCAAATGTTATCATGGACATATCAATATCTACATCTAAATCTGATTCAGTTTTTAAATAACTTATAAATACTCGCCGACCACCTTATTTGGTCCAACCAGTAATTTCTATGGAATGAAAAGTTCTATTATCATTAGGACATAACAAGTGGTTTTATTAGTTACTCCATAACACCTTTATAATTTTCACATGTGCACCTTTATGGTTCGTAACGATTATCTAAATCAGACAAATGGTCACTTTTTGCTATCAAATCATCACAACTGCACGATTGGTTCATTTGCAGTAGCACATACATTTGCTGATGAACAAACTGGGAGGCAAAATGTCATTCATGTTGTTGGAATATCAACCAAAGGGCACAAAAATGGGGTTTTAAAGTTAAAGAAAGTTTAAATTATGGAGATCAAACAAATACTTGAACAAAATATTTGAGGAAAATCATTGCTAATTTAAAAAGTTCTGATTATGCCACCTATAGATGGGCCACATGTATATTAAAACCTTAACAGGTAGGGCTTCCTTTAGCAAGACAAATAAAAGCAGTATCAACAAAGCCATTAATGAAGGTCCAAGCCAGAGCATGCTTTAATATATATATATATATATATCTTAGTTAAAGCACAGACAGACACATGAAGAATGCAGTGCAGTTATGTAAAGGGCTGCTGGAAGGATGTCCAAGCCTGGTCTGATTGTTCTCATGAGGTGTCTTGCAGCATCGGCCTCCATGGTTGCTCTCGATGGCTGTAGGACTGGATCGGTCCCATTCACTGAGAAAGCAGTTCTGACATCTTGGAGTCAGCTTTTCAAACTCTGCAACACAGTTGGAGTTAAAGAGAGCTTGGGGGAGGAAGAGGATTGCACGCAAAGAGCAGGCTCTTGGTCGTCATAGTCAATGGAGACTGTAGTGGAAAGCATGAGGTCCTCTGTGGAGATGGCCAAGTCACCTAGCTTGGCCAGCGAATTAGACCTTTTGAGTTGGGAGGACATAGTCAATCCAGTGAGCCGCACACGGGTCTCGATCTCTCGAGCTCGCTGGCGTACCAAGCTCGGCTGGCCTCTGCGAATTCTCTGCAGACTGTCGCTGCTGGAGCTGCGTGTCAGGGCCGAGCCCAGTGCGAGCGTTTGCTGGAGTTCACTGGAACCAGGGTGCAAGTTGGGGACGTTCCCGTCATCCACTTCCATGTCCTCTGTGGCAGTGTCCTCTATGCTCAAGTCCATCTGTTCCGACTGAGGACCGGACAGTTGCTCCAGTCTATGGCGCACCAGCTGCGTCTCCAGTGGGGCCCCCTGACTGAGCTCCGCCGTAGGCCTCTCACCACCCAGACTGAGCCTCAGGAGAGTGAGCTCTGTCGTAGGACTACTGGAGCATTCCTTGCTCCCCTCGTCCTCCCCTTCCATTTTGTCCTCAGTCTCCAAGGAATGACGCAAATCCTGAGAAAGGTCTTCGCAGCTCAGTTGCTTGTTGTAAGTGTCCGAGTTGGCTCGACCGAAGCAACGAATGCACTGGCAGTGCCCGCTGCTCATGTGATGCAGAGGGGCAGGAGGAGGCACCTTATTAGCGGAGACGGGACTGAATGTGTGTCCTCTGGGGGCCTGGATGGACAAACTGGGCAGGCCAGTGTGACGTGGCAGGTTAAGGCGATGGGTGCGACGTTCGCAGCGGCGGCCACTGGGCAGGCGCAGGCAGTCTCGGCACGACTGATATGAGGGCTTCACTTTGTAGGGGTTTCCAATGCTAGCACTGTCCTAAACCGATGAATACACACAGGCAGGGAGAATGCATGGTTAGGTTTTTTAAAGGTGTAAGAGTACGGGATGCTTTAGAGAAAGTAAAGCGTTTAGGATGGATTCACAGAAAAGAGCTCTGAGCTCTGAGCTATAAGCTTGCATACAAGCCAGGAGAGCTGCCGCTACAGCTAAGACGTCATACTCACGTCAAAGCCAGAAGGGCAGCTGCGTTTCCCAGCCAGCCTGTTGCTGTTGTTGGCGTTCTCGTTGTTAAAGCGGTTCGAGTTAGCCAGGCTCTCGTCTTCCCTCGGCGTCTCCTCGCCACGAGCTAAGGCGGCCATCTCCGCCTCCTCCTTTTGTGCTTCCTCCTCATCCTCCTCCTCCACCGTGCTAAACTCCAGCCTCAAGCGCATGTCCTCTATAGGCTCCAGTCGGCCACAGGTCTGGGCTGCTGTGCCCTCCCCAGGAAGGGCCAGGTGAGCCATGGGGAAGCCTTCATCGTCCAACAACGCATCCCTCTCTACATCCTCAATCTCAATAAAGACTCGTTCCATGCCTAAAAGTGGAGGACCTCGAACTGGCGTGGAGGGTTCACTGTCCAGAGCAGTGTCTGATAGTCGCCGGAAGTAGTAGTTGTAATTGAGATGGTCTGTCGGCTCTTCTCCGCAGCAGGGGGAAGCACTTGCTCCACCATGGCCCCAAGCGGTCTGTTCTTGATCGGGGTGCAGTGACGAAAATTGAGGAGTCTGGTCACCACTGGCAGCTGAAGCCTGGAGGCCCTCAAGAGAATACTCGTCACCAGCAGGTTGCCAGAGTTTGTTGTGTCTCTGCTTGCTACAATGACAGGAAACAAAGGTAGCAGTCACCTCTTGAAAAATTGTGAAAAAAAGAAAATACAGTCAAAGAAAACTGACAAAAAAAGATAGGTTTGGTCCCTTTAGACCAGGGCTGTCCAAACTTGGTCCTGGAGGGCCAGTGTCCAGCAAAGTTTAACTTCAACCCTAATTAAACACACCTGAAGCAGCTAATCAAGCTCTTACTAGGCATAGTGGAAAATACCAGGCAGGTGTGTTGAGGCAAGTTGGAGCTAAACTCTACAGGACACCCACTGCTTTAGACTATGTGGTCACAAGAAACAGTTGAGTTTTTGATGTTTATGTCCCCACCAAGTCTTTGTTGTTCAGTTAATTTTCACTAGAAAGACCATGCTAGTGGACCAGCTTCGCTAGCACCAAACCAGCATAAGCCAGCCTGGACCTGGAAATTCATGCTGTTCTAAAGCTGGTCTTTCACATTATTCAGAGTGACATTCACAATGATTAAGAAATGTACAAATGAAAAAGTAAGATGCTCTGAATAAACTGTGTATGCTAAATGAATAAATATAAATGTGAATGCAAATGGAAGAAGAATGCTATATATGATGTCAAAAAGAACGTGTCTAATTATCTTGGTATTTCCCACCTGGCATCTAAAATCCCCTCGTACTCAGCAAGTTGTTTCATAAAAGCTGGATTGGGTTGTGCTATATTCCTCTTCTGTTTGACAAAACTGTACGCCTTCTCAAGCGACCATCCATACTCCTTCATAGCATAAGCAATGACGGTGGATGCTGAGCGACTCACTCCCATCTTGCAATGTACAAGGCATTTAGAGTTGTTTTTCCTATATGAAAGACATACAGGGCACCCATGTCAAAAAAATCTTTTGTCAAAACATATGGGTACAATACAGCTTTACTGAGTGAAACAGCACATGACGGGAACAACAACACACGTTTCTAGTATCTTTCTAAACATGAAAAGTAACTCACTTGGCTTTAACTATGAAGTTGTAGGTTTCGTTCCAGTGTGCCAGCAGATCTGTAGTCTCATCATCATAAACTCGGACATTACAATAACAAAAGGTACCTGGGAAAAAGTTGTCAATCTCTTTTGTGACATTGAGGATATACCCAACCCTGCATAAAAATAAACAGATGTTAGACTGCTGATTTGTGTTAAATACACATATAATTTTAACTCAATGCACAGTCGGTCGATGTATAGCAGCACTAACCCAGAGTCTTGAAGCTCCTCCAAGTTGGATGCATTCCATTCTGAGCCCTGCAATTAATGAGATGTACAACAACCATAGCTTTATTTGTTTCAGAGTCTTAAAGCTCCTGTCGATAACCATGTCATTTTGTTGTAAACTTAATGGGATCTTGTTTTCAGTGGATGCGACTAAGAATGATCAAGTTTAGAGCAAGTGTACTACAATTATGATTTAGGTCATTAAATACTGCATTAAAAATGTTTTTAAATAAAATATAAGTAAAATAATGAAAAAAATTGTTAGCCAGCCTTTTTGATCTTTACAGTTAATCTTATCTGCAGACTCCTGCGTGTTTTTTTTGTTTACATAGTGCAAATGCTGCAAATTGGCCCTTCTTACCATTTGTGAACTTATCTGTAATGTTTTGCTGTTTTCAATAACCAGAAGGATTAATGATTTTTTTGTGGATTAATCTAAAATCGTTTGAGAAAGCTGGGCAATGCATTAGTGCATGCATGCAGGTTTTCCCCCCAGCCCTATCAGTGAACTAACACTATGTGCATCTCTTTTTAGGTAAGCAAACAAGAATCAAACATGGATGGCAGAGAAATCTTGAAGGAAGCTTTACCAGGTACAGATGATCAAATATGAGTGTAGCCTTGTCCATCTGGCCCAGGATAAGCAGCATCTCATTGTCAATAAACTCTTTATACTCCCTCAGGTTGCAGCTCATATGTTGTTCCAGTTCATTTCGGATCTACAGAAGTGAAAGGATTCAGTTTAATACTCCTGCCATGGCTGATGCATTAATGTAAACCATGGCACAAAAGCCTCATTACATATACCTCCTTAGAAGTAATATTTTCCAGGTCCTGAAACATCATTATGTTTCGGAGTTTGGCTTTGATTAAACACTCTGTTCTCTCTCTCTCTGTTGGCCTGTGCATGACATGAAAAACAATGTTAATATAAACAAAATAATTTAGGGTTTCAGTCCCATAATAAGCCCCCAAAATAAAATTTTAGTACCATATCAGAGTACTCAATCTTATTTCACTATAATCAGTTTATCAGTACTTTTACTATCTGCAGACATATGAACTCACTGATCAGAAAACATGACTGGTGAGTCAGGCCGTGTGTTCTCCAGATCTGTCACAGCATTCCACTCATTGATACAACTCTGCTCTGAGGATATGCAGCTCTCATAATAGCCAACCCATGTAAGGGCCATCCCTCCTGGGAAATGGTTGTATCTGCGGGATACCTCACATGCTTTGTGCAACACCTGGATGGCAGACCTGCAATATACATCAAATCAAACATAAACGATTTATGAAGTGTGTGAGAACACACTATTAAAATATCACCAGAAAAAAAAGCACATTATAAATGCACCATAAGAGGATATGTAATAGTAAACGTACCACATGGCCTGTACTGACACAGGCTTAAAAACATATAGTCTTCCTGCTGTGCTCACACTGAAACCTCTGGGGGTGAGAGAGAGGAGTTCAGGCATGTAAATTATGAGCTATGACATTGCTGTGATATATGAATTAGTAATTATACAGAAATGCATAAGCAGGCAGCAGGACGATGTTGCTTTCCCGGGTTGGTCAGTGGAACAACTTTACACCACAAACCAGTGGAAAATTCTCTCTAAATAATGCGTCTGTCAATAGCCCCCATGTCACATGCACGGAGATCATAACATGTTATTTCGTACTGAACCTGTAGAGGTCATTCTCTGTACACACATATAAATTGATTTTAAATGTGACCAAACATAGACAGGCTGACAGATAACAAATCCAGTGTATTTCTATGTATGGCATGTGTAAGCAATCAATTAACTGAGAAAAAAAAACATATACTGAAACAAAGTAAAAATGGGTCAGGAAAATGAATTAAAGTTAATTAAAGACAAGACACCTAAAGCCCAAAAATAGGATTTAACCTTTGCCTTACAGGAAGTGAATTAAGATATTTACCCATCTCCATCCAAGTGAATGTTGGTATCACTCCAAAGTGGAAGAGTCATCCCAATAGAGCAACTTTTACTACAACAAACAAACAAACATACATTTGTGTCTACCAATAAGTGTGGGATAAAGAACACAATGAATGCATACAGGCTGTAAGTTAGAACAATCGGATTCCTACCTGTCCTTATCTGTAAAATCCATCCCAAGCAGTATGTTTTCTTCAGTGTCCTGACGCCCATTTGTGTAGACAACCATCATGTACCGCACATGGTTTGTCCAACCGCTTTCTAACCTAACAACCTGTTGATGGAGACGGTGTACATTGGTGTATGCACATTGTGAGCAGTAGCCATTCCTACATTGTACTAGACACGATGTACTTAACTTACTAGTTTAATTCTATCCTCAGCACGGAGGGTGTTTATCATTACTTGTAGATGCTGTGGTAGATCCCCTTTAACAACAACGACAATTAAAGAACAAAAATCAGATTATTTTATGGACAATAAACTACTATTTTCATCAACAATAACATAACAGTGTAGCAGTTATTAAAGGAAAATCCACTTTTATTGTTGTGGTTCAGGGCAGTAACCACCAGAAGACATTGAGGTGGGGAAGTTTCCCCCAATAATTAGAAATGGCCAAATTGCTCACACCAATATTTGATATTCTTGATGCTCTTCTGCTGCACTCCATTACACACTGTTCTGTTTGTTGTTACCATGACAAAAAGACATTTTCAAGGTGTTTTTCCTCAACGTTCTAACAGCATTGATCAATGACTAAATGACTGAGATGGCTAATCAATTTAAAAAGAAAGGCTTAGCTGTTCACAGAAACCAAAAACTTCACTTTTAACTGTGAAAAAGTATGAAGATGAAAGCAGCCAAACATTTAATATTTGACAACTGTTTTACAACAGAAATTTTAAACAACTGACAGTAATATCTAGTGATGCAAAATACTTTATTTATTTCCTTGAATACTTAATTTCTTCAAATTCTTCACACACACAAAACTGATCATGGTTATGACCTTGTTGTGGATTACCTGCATTTTTATGATGGGTGGGTGTTCTGGGCCCTTGTGCACTGCTGCCTTGCTGTAAAAACAGAGCTGCCCCTTTTACCATGAAGAAACTTTCACTCAGGCTGAAATAGGCCACACACACAATTATGAAGACACTCCAAAATTAAGATTTTTATCATAGTTAAAAAAGGATGAATGGATTAAATAAGACGAATAAAAATAGCACTGACCTTAGGTTTGCCTTTCGATCATCATCACTGCCTAAATCCTGACAAATAAAACAGCAGATCACCAGGCAGAGTATCTATTCAATGACATCATTGCAGTGAGTGTACTGAGAGTAGTGAAGGGAAGACTCGGTTCTTTCGATCAGCTCGTTCGTTTCAAAGAACCAGTTAAAAAAAAAAAGATTCAGCTATTCTATTAGGTCAGTGGTTCTCAAACCTCTCCATGAAGTATCCCCAGCACTGCACATTTTGTATGTCTCCCTATATCTGACACACCCACTTCAGGTCTTGCAGTCTCTACTAATGAGCCGATGAGTTGAATCAGGTGTGATAAACGAGGGAGACATACAAAATGTGCAGGGCTGGGGGTACTCCAGGACAGGTTTGAGAACCACTGTATTAGGTCATGGAATCGTGGTCCCTGACAAGCACGGCATTTAAAGATGTTTATTGTAATTTTTTACCATGAAGAAACTTTCACTCAGGCTGAAATAGGCCACACACACAATTATGAAGACACTCCAAAATTAAGATTTTTATCATAGTTAAAAAAGGATGAATGGATTAAATAAGACGAATAAAAATAGCACTGACCTTAGGTTTGCCTTTCGATCATCATCACTGCCTAAATCCTGACAAATAAAACAGCAGAAGTGGAATTACAAAGGGCCCTGGTAGAAACTGTATACTGTATGAAATTACTTTGCATATATCAATCAATTCTGGATGTCTCTAATTATGGTTTAGAGATACAAAGCCATTAACACCAGACTGTTTGATGAGACAGATCCAGAAATGTAAGCCCAAAACGAAATTCTTTAAATAGTAAGCAGAAACATTTTATGCTTAAGCAAAACAAAAATACTTTGGATAGATTTAGGGCACATTAAAAAATGAAAGCCTCAGGGATGAACATTACTGTGGGCTTATGTTATAGTAGGCTAGCTCATAAGTGGGCTGTCTCTAAGAAGCCTGAATAGCGGGTACTCCAGGACAGGTTTGAGAACCACTGTATTAGGTCATGGAATCGTGGTCCCTGACAAGCACGGCATTTAAAGATGTTTATTGTAATTTGATGTGCCCCAGTTCAGTCAGGTGAAGTCATGATTTAGCTAACAAAGTCATTTAGAAAATACATAGAAGCATTCATATTAAACAGTATGAACATTAATTTACCCCTTTTGTCTAAAAACGTTTTTGCATGAGTTTAAAAAAATCTTATCTAACCCACTCATAAAACCGTAAACATTCCAATATGTTTAATTTTTCACATTTCAATAACTTCATAAATAAAGTAACCTAACTTTGAGCTATATCATTCATAATATAGATGCACTTAATTGTACATAACTTTCAGCTCATTATCAATGAGCACATGCCCGAACAGAGATTTCTCGGTTTAATGAGGCGTTTACTCGATAACCATTCTGACAGAGTCAGTCCGTTTCGTAATCAATTTAAGGCAGGTTTTATGAATCAGTTCAACCGATTCTTTTAAAAGATTCGACTCGTTGTACAAATAATGAGGTTCGTTCACGAATCGTACATAGTGAGAACTGCCAAACGCTCAATTGGTCATAAGTAGGCTATCATATTACTAAGAAACCGGTGTAAGCATATTTGTGGTATGGCTGAATTGATACTGCGTTAAATATACAAGGCAGTCGATTTATGACCACTTTATCCTCAACACACACAAATAAGATACTGTTATTGAATGTAGGGTAGGATAAACAGTGAAATAATAATTGCACCATGCACCTACATCCACTAAACCACATACACAAATATATTTGAACATTTCAACAACATAACCATAATTCAGCACTGGCATGTTTTGTTTTGTTTGGGCAAGTCAAGTTAATCCCCATCATCACTCGCGCTCTCTCATACACACTGCCTGAAAAAAAAGCCCCCTCATGGCTAATGTGAAAACTTCAGCGTGCGCTCGTCTACACAGCAGGCTGAACTCGGTGACTTATAGTATCAGATTTGCACGTCATTAGAAAGGAGAAATGATCCCCGAGCCACAGGCCCAGCTAATATTAGCTGTTTAAGCGTTATTTACACATGCATCCCCAGCATTTCCCCCGCCGGTCAGCCTCCACTCACCTCCCCCGCGTTGGTGCTGGCTGAGGATGCGGCGCTGGGTGTAGGGGAGCGCTGCAGAGTCACCAGAGCCATGGCTGCAAACGCTGCAAAGCGTTCAGGGAAACCTCAGGCGCTCCGGTCCGAATAGGACACGCCGAGATTACCCGTTCAGCACCCGCCAGTGACGGGGTTAATGCATTCAGAGGCGCATTAAATCTAATTTAGCGGAGCGATAAAACCATCCAACTCAGCGATTCGGCAAATTCTCATTCACGCCAGCGATGCCAATAAACAACGGTCTGTGCTCTATCTTCCCGGCTGGAACGTTGATTTAGTGGCCAGACATTATGGACCTTGTTTCTGGACCCGCCGTCCGTGGTTGGTGAAGTTCTGTGATCGTCTGCGTTAGATATGGGCTTGTGGGCCAACCGCGTGAAGGTGACTTGCACTTCTCCCTGACAACAGTGCATCCTATGCAGACTCAACACCCAATCATCCACATACTACTTGAGCCCTTATGATGTAGCTTGATCGCTAGATTTTTCCTTCCTCCCTGTGACGACGACAAATTTGTATGTTTCAGCAACCAAAAATGGAGCTGAGTGTGTGTTTTGTAATGCAAATTCAACCCCTGGTTAAATACTCTATGAGAAAACTAAACAAACAAACAAACAAACGTGTGTTAGCCGTTGTTGACCATTTTTAAATGTAGCTGATATACACATTTTAAATTCGTTCCAATTAATGTGGGCTTATTCTATAGTATGCTCATTTTGTCTCTTCCTAGAAAAATTAAATACAAAATACTGATGACTCATCTTGCACTACAAACATTTGTCCAATCAAATTCTCTCTAGAGCAAGAATGTCCCTCCCCCTGCAGTCAGTCAGCAAGTAGCAAATCGTGACTCATGACTGCTGTCACAACTGCAGTCTATTGGCATTTGGGAAGTTGTGAGAAAATGAAGCATAACATTAAATCTTGACGAAATGTCACACAACAGGGCAAAGCAATGTTGATACAATCCACTTTTATGCTAAACATATTTAGAGCTTCTCGAACTCGTTAAAACTTTGTTTTAATATAAGTCAATAGTGTTTACTATAGTTATATAGTAATTTGTTGAAAATATAATTTGTTGTGATTGACAGTTATTAGAAATGTGTCAGAAAACATTTGCTACTACCATAGTTTGCTATCGGGCCAGTACTATACCAGACGCTTGTGTAGCACTGAGATTTT
This sequence comes from Sinocyclocheilus anshuiensis, assembly GCF_001515605.1. Classification (NCBI taxonomy): domain Eukaryota; kingdom Metazoa; phylum Chordata; class Actinopteri; order Cypriniformes; family Cyprinidae; genus Sinocyclocheilus; species Sinocyclocheilus anshuiensis. Next base: position 32,147 of record NW_015549720.1, read on the forward strand.
AGGAGAAAAACACAGACAGTATGCGTGCATGTAGAGTTCATTGGAAAAACATCAAAAAAGGAGAGAAATCGATACTTGTGTAACTGAAAGACCCAACAAAATAGTTTGACAAGTTCTTGGCATCATAAACAGCTTAATGTAAAATTAATTACAATATTTTATGTGCATAATATATACAAAGAAATTAACTATTTATTTAAAAATGTACTTTAGAATGCATTTACATAACATTCGGTATATACAGGTATGGCACGATTATACATTATGGCCTTCTCCACTATTAATCCGAAGATCTCACAGATTCAGTTTTCCATGTGCTGTTAAGGACACGTGTTGCTGGAGGACTCGGCTGTCTCAGAGCCATGCGGCCTTTCCATGTTTTTTTGTTCCATGGTGCTTTGCGTTGATTCCTGGAGGCTCCGCCCTGTTGTTTCCATGGGCAATACCAAGGATGCCACTGTACCCAGCAAGCAACATTAAATACGCCGAGAGAGTCAGGTAAACCGATGACTTCAGAAGGACCTGAAGAGATACAGACACAAACACACATACAGGAAAGCATCAATACACTTTAATCTTCTTATGAAACCAGAGGAATGCTTTACCTGAGCAATAAATGGTGTGATGAGAGCTCCAACACGAGACATCCCACTGCCTTTACCAATACCAATAGCTCTGGTTGCTGTGGGGAAAACCTGAGGAGGCCAAGACAAGAAAAAAGGAAATCGCATTTTAAATGAAAATTCTACTGGGATTGACTGAAGCACAATAAGCCGCTTTGCAAGAAAGCCTCACCTCAGGTGTATAAACATATGCAACCTGCCAGCCCCCTGTTATACAGGCTCGAGCAATGAAAATAAAGACTGTGAGAACTGTCCTGGAAATTGTAAAGTAAAAGATAAACATGTTTTGTCATTTACAGTGGCTTAAAAATATTTAGGCACTTCTTTTTCTTACTTTTGCAATTACAAAGTTGATTTTTGCATCCTTATTAGAATCTGTACAGGTTTTTTTTGATGACTTTATGAATTTACCTTTGTGTACAGGCATACAGTGGCAAAATAGACACAGAGAACAATAAAAAACAAATTGCCATGCTTTTTTTCAGGCCAATTCGATCAATCATCCACAGGGTGACCAGAATACCTGTTCTGACATCAAGACACAAATCACACAGTTGTCTATTCGTTTATATGTAGCTCATATAACAATGTTTGCATTTAGGTTGATTAACTAAAAACAGCAACATGAGAGGAGAGAATGACTTCATGTCACCTGGAAATTCTGCTAAGGTGGTCCACAGAAGGTCCACATAATCATGAAAAGTCAGATAATTGCACTCCAAACTGCACTGAGGTTCCATATTTGAGTTATCAGTAACTGGAATTAGACACATTTTTACTACAATTCACAACACATTGTGCTTAACCTGTTTAAAATGTATGAGAAATTAAAGATATACTCTTCAAAAGTTTGGGGTCAGTAATCAAAAGTGACAGTAAAGACTGTTTTTAATGTTCTATTCATCATATATATATATATATATATATATACCACAGTTTCCACAAAAATATTAAGCAACAGTTTTTGGCACTTTAGTAAGAAATGTTTCTTGAACATTAAATCAGCATATTAGAATGATTTCTGAAGGATCATGTGACACTGAAGACTGGAGTAATTACTGCTGAAAAATCAGTTTTGAAATCACAGGAATAAATTAATATATTAATTTATTATAATTTATATTACTAAAATATATTAAAATAGAAAATTGTATTTCAAATTGTAATAATATTTCACAATATTACTGTTTTTACTGTATTTTCCATCAAATAAATTCAGCATTGGTGAGTATAAGAGACTTCTTTCAAAAACATACAAAATCTTACCGACCCCAAACTTTTTTTGTGTAGTTTAGATTTGTGGTCGTAGTCCCAGTTAAACACAAAAGTGCGTTAAAATCAAGCGTGTGCACATTTTATGATGAGCTTGGTCACAAAAAGTACTTTACAAACCACTCACCACTACACGCAGATCCAGCTTGGAAGAGTTCAGTGGTCAGCAGCACAAGACCATAATATTAAAAAGCATTACAAAACCTGTGTGTAAAACATAGGTGATTTTTTAGTTTTACATTAAAAAAAAAAAAGTTTTATATGGAAGGATCTGACATTTTTAACAATCTGCATACCAGATAACCCAGACCAAAAGTGTTGTTTTGCGGTATTCTGGAATAAAAAGGTCTCTAATTCTCCCACGCTCAGTCTAAAACACATAAACACAAATCAATGGCAACTCTACTTTACAAAATAAACATAAAACCCCCAAATTTGAAATTCTTCAATAATGTGTGAGTAGGAGATTTTGAGAAAAGATGTAGGACTGTTAGCCCCACATACCTGTGTGTTGGCTATAAGTCTTCCAGTAGGCACAGAGCTCCCATTAGCTGCTGCTATATATTTCAAAGTGTCCAGGGCCTTGTCTTCTCTGCCTCTCAGTACATCAAATCTAGCACTCTCTGGTAACCACTACATGACAAATACACACAATTCACAACCAAACAATAGAAATAGTAGTATATTAAGGCACCTGGACACTAGCCTTATGTCTAGTAACAGTTTACATTGTTACAGCCATACATACACAGCAGGAGGCAGCAAAGACAACAAGAGGAAGGGTGGAGAAAGCTAGCAGCCATTTCCAGCCTAATGTGGGCATGACCACCATAGCCAGTAACACTTTAAACACAGCACCCAAGGCCCAGAACACCTATTAGCACAGAAGATTGATTCATTTATAATTCATTATTATCAAGACTCATTATAAGGACAGCAACATGTCATAAGATAATTAAGGATACTGTAGACTTTAATAATTCTCATTGTGAGAGAATTTTATAAAGGCATGTTTATGTTATATTTAACCTAATATACATTGTTTCAGTCAGTTACAACACCAAACAACTATCTCAGTAAAATGTATAATATAATTGCATATTGAAAAACGTAATAGTTGAATAAACAGTCATCTGAATTACCCCTAACAGGATTATAGATATCCCTCTGGATTTCATCGGGAGGAATTCAGTATATAATGTCACTCTGTAAGGGAATGAATGAAATATGATCAAAAAACCATGATCCTTCAGAAATCATTCATATATTCTGATTTGCTGCTCAAGAAACATGTTGAAAACTGTTGTGCTTCTTCATATTTTTGTGGAAACTGTGATACATTTTTAAGATTCTATGATGAATAGAAAGTTTAAAAAACAGCGTTTATTTGAAATATACATTTGGTAACATTATAAATGTCTTTACTGTGATTTTTAGCAATGCGTCCTTGTTGAATAAAAGTATTCTTCTAATTAAAAAAAATCTTACTGACCCCTACAGATTCAGATGTAACAACAGTGTTGGGGGTAACACATTACAAGTAATGCGAGTTATGTAATCAGATTACTTTTTTCAAGTAACTAGTAAAGTAACGCATTACTTTTTAATTTACAAGAGAATATCGGAGTTACTTTTTCAAATAAGTAACGCAAGTTACTTTTTTTTCCCCAATGTATTGATTGACAACTGTCCTGTCCCCATGTTGAGAGAAATAGTTCTAAAATAAATATGAATATGCAGTAATTCACCTCACTCACAAAAAAAAAAAACACAGATTCAGTATTCCTCAAAATGAATAAGAATAATGCGACTCAGAATATGACGCAAACCTGCAATAATTAAATGAAGCCCTGTCCAGATGTAAAAAGTAATGCAAAAGTAGCGTATTACTTTCCATAAAAAGTAACTAAGTACCGTAATTCGTTCCTTTTTTTTATGGAGTAAGGCAATATTGTAATGCATTACTTTTAAAAGTAACTTTCCCCAACACTGTGTAACAACACAACTGATTATAGATTAAATGACTTGGCAGGTTCTTTGTAGTAGTGAGCAACTGAACAGGTTTAATGGTCTCTGAGGGAAATACGGCAGTTTAGAAAATTGTATGTTTTTTAGCACATGATGATGTAAAAGCAATGTCCAAAACAATGTAGACACTAATGAGAATACATTCTGCCTTCAAAAGAGCTTAATATCTAGAACATGAATAAAAAGTACCATAAAAAATACTTCACATTCTTTCTGAGTGTTGCTCACTTGAATGTCAATTATGAGTTTGCAATGAATCACACTTCATTCATTGTTCATTGATGGAAAAACTCACGACTGAGGGGCTCCTCCCAGGCCAAATCCCACGAGGCATCGCAAGACTAAGATCCAGCTGTAAACAGGTGCAAAAGCACTGAGAAGCCCATAGTGCAATGTCCACAGCATGCAGAGTATTAAACACTAAAAGATGGAGATGGCGAGGCTGTCAGTGAGGCAACAGTGACTGCTTTATGTTCTTATAAAGAATGCTTGCATTGACATTATTTATTTACTCATTTCACTTGTGCTAGATTTAAACCAAACATACCACTTTTCGGCCATATTTGTCTGAAATGTTCCCCCAAATTGAGGAGCTGACCATCATTCCAATGAACACTATCTGGCAAGGTACAAAATTACAATGATACATTTAAGATTCAAAAGATGAAATATTATAAAAGTCTTAACAATACTGTGCGTGATCGACATTCTACCACCTTTTCAGAAAGGTATAACCAAACGTAACCCCAAGAGGTGTTCAAACATGTTAGTGTTCAACAGTGAATATACTGACCACTGTTATGAATGCCAATTTCCAGCTCGAGAGCCTCCACTCACAGCGCAGTTGAGGAGTTGCAATACTAAGGAGCATCATTTCCATAGCATCGGCCATCTTTGCACGCAAATATGAAACATAAGAGTTTGAATTTTCAGTAAACAAGTTTTTAAGTAAACTGAATTTACCAAACAAACCGAAAATATTTGTTCAGTAAACATCACTTGTATTTAAAACACTACTGTATAATGCCGAATTTCTTACCCACGCAACTCCTGTTAGCATAGAGAGTTTCCACTGAAACCTTCCAAAACCAATAGCCTCAACTGCTTCTTCCACAGTGAAGGTTTCTGAAGAAATGCGTATTTATTGAATGATGAGAAGATATTGTATACAAGCCAAGCATAAATCACCAAACAGACATTAGAGACTGAGAAGGAAGGACGAGGGCTGTGCATTCTTCTGAGCTAGTACGTATTCAGAAAAAAAGAGTAATGTCAATCCTGTGAGGAATTTAAATTCTGCTGACAAAGTGTCTTGAACTACAATAACTTATTTTGACTGCAATAAAGATGGTACCATGCAAAAAAGCCTCACAACTATAATTTATTAGTCTTTCGAGTCTAGTTTTTTATTTGAGCATCAAAACATACTTTTTGTTATGCTCTATAGCAGTGATGGGCAAACTTGGCCCTTCCAGGCCACTTTCCTGCAGAGATTTGGTCCAACCCTGATAAAACTCACCTGCCTGTAGCTTTCTAGTAGTCTTGAAGACAATGATTAGCTGGTTCAGGTGTGTTTGATTAGAGTTGGAGCTAAACTCTGAAGGAAAGTGACCTGGAAGGGCCAAGTTTGCCCACCCCTGCTCTATAGACAAAAAGCCTGATGCCCCCTTTTATTAATATCCAGTAGCCTACTTGAGGATGCATAATGTTATTTCTTGAACAAGATTTTTTACCTCGCATGTCCTAAAGACCTTAAACGACATGCATACTGTACTGTAGCCTACATTACACCACAAGTCTGAGCTTAATCACTTTCAACTCTATCCTGGAATAAAGAGAATGTTCCAATTGCACATTCATCTACAAATGTAGATGTTGGATATAGACGCCAACCTGAGATTCCAGAGCTTCTGTTCTCGCTGTCCCCGACATCCACTTGCACCAGAATATTGCAAACTCCTTCATCGCTAGGCTCATCTTTCCCGGGCTGCTCCTCATGAACAGTAAGGATGCTTTTATCATCTGTCTGGGATGTCACCAAACTAAACAAATATATAGACTTTAGCCTTTGTACGGTTTACAACGCAAATCTGAAACTGATTAAATATTTAAACTCAATATTGTAGTTGCCGTTTAATTTCACAAACTAAACATAATTTACAACTATGTAATTTGTCTGACATTTCTATAGGCTACGGTTTTCAGTTTTCACTCAACTAAAAGTTCTAAAAAAACGGCACAGGTGTAAATAATACTTAGGCTTACTAGCCACAACAATTTGACAAGTAAACACAAAACACACATGTATTACCTGATATTGTTGTCTTTCCTGCGTTTGTAAGCCACTTGCGATGATCTTCTCAACGCATTAATTTCACTTGGCTATGATGGAACGCTAAACCAAAACAGTGTACTCGGCTATAGAACGACTGGTGTGCGTCTCTGATCACACTAACACAACCTGAAGGATGGTGGTAAACTAAGAGAGTGGGCTTGCCCTCAGTTCTCCAGAGTAAAACGCACACGGCGTTCATGTCATCCTTAAACAAGATAAGCAGTGCTAAAAGGAAGAAAATCAAGGGAATGTGTGGAATTCTTTCATAAAATCTTATTCATTACCATTAGAAACGTTTGTTAGATAGAAGTATTAGGGATGTTAAGCAAAGGGGAAAGTATTGGTTTTCATAAACTAGACATTTTTAGACTTTTTTTACCCACATCCTCTTTCGAATGAATTCATGATAAACACTCTTTTTGTGTGTGTTCTTTTTCTCCAGGTCACAATAATTAAGTAAATTCTGTATTTTGTATTCATATTCTATCATATTTTTAAAAATATTTATTCACACAAACAAGTTATTCAGAGGTATACACACACTTCACCCTAGTTATTCTATGTCTAAACAGAAAAGTTAAATAAGTGAGATGATTTAAGCACCACATAAAACAACTATAGGGCAGTAGTTCTCAACCAGGGAGCCAGCCGAAGAACACTATTAAGGGAGCTGCAGGATGACGTATGTAAATATATTCAAATAAACAAAATAGTAAACAAAAAACATAACATTAATATGTAAACTGAAATCATATTTCTTTTTATTTTCCCTCAATAACTATTGTTTTTATTGAAGAACATACAGTTCAGTATGGAAGCCCTGAACCACAATGTGAACAAAAAAAATTTCAAGGTGGGTGAAAAAATAGTGTCTTAGATCCTAAATCCTATTTTTTCTCTCTTTCTCTTTGAATTTTTTCCCCCTCCAAAACCTTTTTTTCTGCCTTCAAAAACTTTTTTCTCTCTTCAAAACAGTTTTTTTTTCTCTGCAAGAGGCAACACATGGAGGAAAAAAGTCTGGCTCTCTAACATTATCATGCGGTACCAATCTTGGCCACCAGGTGCCATGTTTATGTGTTATATGGCATTCGTGTCAAAGGGGGCCTTCGAATATTGTCCTGGACAATGGGGGCTTTCAAGTCAAAAAGGTTAAACTAGGGTCAAAGGAGAAGTAAATTATTTTTTTCTGTGCCATGCAATGCCTTGCCCTTGAAATATTAAAATGGTCATATGATGCGACTTAAATTTTTCCTTTCTCTTTGGAGTATTACAAGCTCTTGGTGCATAAAGAAGATCTGTAAAGTTGCAAAGACTAAAGTCTCAAATCCAAAGAGATATTCTTTATAAAATTTAAGAGTCAACCACGCCCCCTCTAAAACAACTCGTTCTAACACGCCCCCACATATCTACGTCACTATGTGGGAAGATTTGCATAACACCGCCCAAATGTTCATGCAAAGAAAGAAGGCTTGTCTTTACAACTTTTACTTACACTCAAGTAAATGGAGTTGAGTACTTTGTCCGCCTCTGCATATGACCCCTTTAATATGTTATGAATGTTAATGTTTTCATTTTTCTTTTTTAAATAATAGCTGTAGCTAAAAAAAATCACAAAGGAAATACCACCAGATTTGAAATGTAGTAATCGACACAAGAGCATGTCATGTCTCTGGTTAACAGTTACAGCCATGGTTTGGGAAACATGGTTTAGAGTTAAAGTTTCGCTTTCAGTCTTGCAAATGGTTGAGCAAACCTGCATTTGCATGACATGGCAGCATAACAGTGATGCAGCAGTATTTGTGAAGGGGTCTGAGAAACAACAGCCAGCAGTGCATACACAGCTTTTCTTACTTTGAACATGTCAAAAGGTAGGTTAAGTGTCTGAATGAGTTCAACAAGCACTGCATTTATCTGACTATTTTAGGTAATTATTGTAAAAAAGTAATATTTAAAGTAATATTTAAACTTTTCCTGCATTTCCTATTTCTTAATTGTGTGTAATAATACCTAATACAGTCATTTCACGAACAGTCCTGTATCTAAGTGTATGCTATTCCTATAATTTCTTTGCTTAAATGACAACGCATCCTGCAAAGAGCAAGTTAGTGCTGAGAACATGCAGCTCAGCGAGGAACAGCTGCATCAGATAGAGCAGAACAGACGTGCCGCACTGAAACGACTGGCCAGTCGAAATGTACCTGTTGGTGAAAGCTGGCGAAGACAAATCGGGACTGAATTTACAAAACCTTATTTTACAAAAGTAAGTGATACTCAATATGAGACATCATCAAAATGACAATGAAAAGATGAAGTAAAAAAACAACTTTTTTTTTTTCATCTGATGTCTTTTATTACAAGGGAGAGGAAATGCTTTACTGTTTATCCCAGCCCTGAGCTGGTGTTTTATTGCACAACTTTGTGCGCAATTGAAGATGTAAGTTCCTTAATATTCTAAAACAGGAAGAGGTATAAAAGATCAGTGCATTTAAATAGACTACATATTGTATTTTGACAGGTAAAAGTGGTAATTCTTGGGCAAGACCCCTATCACCATCCAGGTCAGGCTCATGGTTTGGCCTTCAGACTGGCTGTTTTTTTTTCTTTTCCAGAAACGTCATCATGTCCTTGAGACTTCACATCCATCACCGTACTCAGCACATTTAGGCTTCTTTGGATGTAGGCACTTCTCTAAATCTAACATGCTACTTAAAGTATCAGGAAAGAAGCCTGTTGATTGGACAGCTCTCTCAAATGACGTAATGCTATTTATTATTAACATTTTTTTTGTAAAACAGAAACACTGTGAATGTTAAATATTACACATTACTGTTAAATATTTTGTATCGTATAGTGCAGTTAAACTGCAAATGGGTCACAGCTGCCCTGTTGTCCTTGTAATCATCTATGTTGTTATATCTACATGTTGACCTTGTAATCATCTACTACATGTTGTGAAATACATTCATTAATTGTATTCATATTCAATCACTGTATTCCACATATTTTGGCTAAAAGTTAAAAACTAAAAAGTGTTGTTTGATCATTTTATGGATATAGGTTAAAATCTCACAACATTAATACCTTTAAAGAGGTTTAAACTATTGTAAAATATGAAAGATATTAAACACAACAAAAATGTGAATGTGATTTTAAAATGTAATTTTGGACAGATATAAGTAGTACAGTATAGAGAAATACATAATATTATTAAGAACAACCATCAAATATTGCCCAAAAGTAAAGTTAGTAATTTTGATGTACATTTTGACAAATCTTAACATTGCAATAGGTTTAAAATGACTTTCAAAATGATTTTCAATTACTTCATTTGACTTTTACAAAAATAAATACATTAAAAAAAATCACATTGTATATTTAGATCACAACACTGTGTAGTCTGCCTTGAGCATTTGGGAATGAGGCCAGTCTCAAATTAAAAAAAGAAATAGGACACTACGACAGCCCATGTAGAGCATGTTTCATAGTGGGATGTCCATAAATCCAGGTGATGCAGCCATAATAAGCAGTGTCCCACTTCAACTCTTCTTGGACCTTGTCTTTTTTCTAATGCTGGACACCAACGCACATACAGTGCGCTACACCTCTCTCCACCACTGGCACTGCCCCATTCTCTCTCGGGACTCTCAATTGAAACAAACCAAACAGGACGCGAATTTTGTCTTGCTCTCATCAAAATATGTACTGCCTGAACTCTAAGGTAAGACCTACCAGCTGTGTACAGTAACGCTTATGCTCTGGAGAGTTTACGATGTGTATTATATTAGAAAGTGTATTATACATACACTGACAAACCACTATAATTTTTATTATTGCTGAACACAGCATGGCATACAAATGTAAAATACAAATGTACAGTTCTTAAAGTCGTGGTGGATATTTTTTTTCCCAATATTATAGTCTATTAAAACTGTGTTACACTGTGTTACTGTGTAACACCATGTAATATTTGAGGGTCAGTTTAGTTCCTTTTTCTCTGAAGTGTGTTGTGTTTAGTTACAAAAGAGCATCTGTTTCACCACTGTATCGACTTGCACCACTAACGTATAAATTAGGTTAAAGGTGTAGTCGGGGACAGTAATTAGGGCTATGAATATTAACATGGCCATTTTGTGCTTCTGTGGAATTTCCGATCTCTGGGCTGTGCTGGGATTCCACGGATCATTTTACACTATGACATACATTTCAGAATTAATTTTTATAGCGATTCCATTTATTTGTGTGTCTTTTCACGGCATCTATTCTTTTTTTATTTATTCCTTTATTATCTTAAAGGAAATTAACTAATCTGAAGCTAGGCTTTGTCAAGAGCTAAATTATTAGAAATCAGATAAAATTGTGGGATGGTTTTACCTTTGGAATCGTGTCAACTGCGAAGTCAAGGTTTGTGTAAAACTCCAACAAAAATTATGAATTTAAAATAGCAAACAATGTGTATGGCACCAATCGTGCCAACACAGCAAGGTTAGTTCAACCAATGATGTGAGTTTTGGGGCGGGACTATCTATTGGCTTGCCCAATGGGACATGATCAGGAAACATGTTTGGAAACAGGCAGGCATTAGTTTTGCAGCTGTGTTTGGTGGTGCTATATTAACAAAGAAACTACTCATTTTATTTTTTTATTTTATAAATGTTTCTTAGGACAAAAAGTAGAAGATAAGCAATGATATGGGTGGAAGAGATCAAGGACAAAATATTATAGAGAGTCAGGCTTCATACTTGATAGGAATCTTGTTGATTTGGAATTCACAAGGAAGGGCATTAATCTGATTAATGTCTGAAAACCGCAAACGTTCTTTTAGATGGTTAATTTCTGCGAACCAGTTAAAAACGGTTAATTAATCTGTTATTTATGTCATCGCAATCTGACAACATTCATCATTCAAATTCTCGATACACACGTGCCCTTGTGTCAGTGCACTCAGTTCGAACTGTTTTAAACGATTCAGTTCGATTTGGTCAACTGGTTCAACCGGTTCACTGAAAAGAATCGGTTCAAAATAATGATTCATTCACGAACCAGACTGTTTACGCAAAGACATCGACAATTACAATGATTTCCTTTAGAGTCAGCTGATTAATGGAAATGTATATCTCAAGACATGAAAGTTGAAACTAAAAATTACATGAGTGAAGAAAGTGGGCCAACTGAACCTATATGTTACCTGAGAGAGGCTAGGCTACTAACACAACTTTACAGTAATGATGTAAACATCTACTGACTCAGGTTCCATCAGAGCCTCAGCTGACTGTCCCAGCAGTCAGAGTGATTAAACATCCATCAGTTTGTAAAAATAAAATAGAGGCAGTTTTATACCAAATGGGCTATGCGCCACGAGCCTCGTGTTGGTGAGTGGGTAGTAATTAGCAGAAAACAGATCCACCTAATCAAAGATCAGTAACTAGATCGCAACAATGTAATTTTGTGCAGAAGAAGACAGGTAGGAGGGGAGGGAGCAGGGTGTTAGCTCAGGTTTCCACAGCCTTGTGTTACACATGGTGGAGCAGCGGCCTCTAAGGAGAGGAGCTGAATGAGATCTCTTGCTGCCCCTCCATGAATCATTCAGCATCTTGGAGCAGACCATGAGCCGAGTTTAGTAGTGGTGCTTAAACTGAATAAATTCTTGAGAACAAGGGATAGAAACTTGTGAGATAGAGAAGAAGAGTGAGAAAGAAAAAGAGAGTTGAACTGAACAGGACCGAATGTTAAGTGGATCACCCTAGACGTGTCTTCTGCTGGTCTGAGTTTCCGTCATGCCAGGGCAAACAAACTGGGAACTGAAGGCCCTTTAAAATTTTGAGCCCTGGACAAATACTAGGAGGATTAGGATTCATCTCTTCTGGAAAAATCAATGGATGCTGAGGTAATTCAGAAAAATTTCATATACTTCTGCATTTGTCTGTGGAGAAAGCAGCTGAAATAATGTATTAAAATGTAAATACTCATAAGCTGTGTTCAATTTTTGTCAGATTTTGCCTACAAGAAAGCAGTGTTAAGTTAAACTGCATTTCGTATAAATTTTATTTAATACATTTTCATTAACATGCAATTAAGTGTCCTAAACATTCAGTATAATCACACCTATAAGCATATTCTTTTAAAGTGTATTATTTCCGTAATAAGTTCTGTTTTAAAAAAATATTCGGAGCCACTTTACTATGTACTAACATTGAAATTAATCAATAGATACATACTATACTACAACTTATTATGTATATATATATATATATATATATATATACATATGTATATATACACACACACACACAGTATAACATACAGATAATTTTAAAAAGTCAGAATAAAATCAGAAGCATACTCTATTACTTTATAAATTAATAATGCACAAACTGACAAAAAACATTACCATTTTTTTTATTCTTTAATTCCTGTTTATAAAAAAAACATTTTAGATTTATAAAATTTTATGAAAATGTGACTCAAAATAGGACTAGAAAATGACTGTGAGATTGTACAGACTTTCTTTTTTTTAAATTACCTTTTGGAAAAAAAAGTTTTGCGGAAAACTTGAGTTCTCACTAATACTTAAATATTAAAATTGATGAATTATTGACAAATAATTATTGATAAATTATAAAAAAATATCAAAATTCAGATTTAGACTTTAAACTGCAAATATTTGTCAAGTCTTTGTGTGGTGGCTCTTATAGAAGAATGTGGGCCAGTGACTAACGATGAGCTCTAGCTCTATCCAAAGTCTGAAGCCATATTGTGAGCTGAGCACTGGGATCCTGTGACATACTGGAGTTTTGGGACAATAGAGTGGCCTCTCAGGTAATGGTCAGTTAGCCAGATAGACTTTCCTTCTCCGTTAAAATCAGCTTTAATGTCTCAGTGACTCACTCAGAAATACAGCAGGATGTATCTAATAACAGTGACACCAAAGTGGAGATCTAAGTCATCATGGAAATTAATCTTTTTTTTTTTTTTCCAATTCAGACCTATTCAATTTTGATTGTAAGAAAAAAAAATCTGCAAGCAAGCTCACAATAACAGTAAGAATAATAAGTGTATACATCATATATAATATTGTGTGTATATATTATTATTATATTCATTTTTTTTATATATATATCATATTGTAGTTTTTGTATTTTTATATAAATATTCAGATGTTGCAACCAAGTAATGGTAAAGTTAAATAAAAAAGTGTTTCATCTGTAACAAGAGATGTCCTAGAGTTTAAAGTTAAGATCATGATTGTCTTTTAAACGAATACTCTACATGACATGCTGTGTGTAATGAGAGAAGAACATTAACAGACTGCCAGAGGCTTGGCATCCCCTCTTGGCTCTAGTTTGAGTGCTCTTTGCCAGCTGATAGGCAGGACTCAAATGTGATGCCAGCTTTATCTTTCAGAGCATTTCCTAGTCTCTGCACTTTCGCTTTTGTGGTACTCAACTGACTGACAGCAAACTTAGTGCGTTTTATCTCAGTAATGTTGTCAATAACTGTTTAACCCTGTAGCAAACTACTTAAAATGCATGAAAGTATAAGTTGTCACTCTATATCTCCCATTAATATATATGTCTTAGTAAAATTATATTTAAATGCTAAGTTTTATGATCAAAGCTCTGTAGGTTTTATTGTGGGGAGGGGGGACATATAATGCAATGCAATACAATGACTATTTAGAAATGTACAAATTCTCCAAAAGCCTCATGTATCATATTTGATACTCATATTTTAGCTACTTCAGTCCAGTAAGTGTTCATCTTGATTTATTACTCACAAAAGAAGTTATTCTTACGTTTAACAACAATGAAGATTTCACAGCAAAAAGACACGTGTACCACGACCTGAATGGGGGACGTTTTCATAATTATAGTAAAAGGCTTTTTACTTGCTAAAAGGTATAACCTATCAATCAGATGACTGAAGGGTTTTCAGCAAAGTTTTGGTCATGTTGATAATTAAGGGGCCTTAGTAATTTCTGTATTAAATATGATACAGTAGGCTTTATTGGGTACAAGTAATCACAACTGGACAATTCAGAAAAGGATGATTTTTATGAGGAATTGTAAACTTACTGTAACTCATTCTTGTGGTTTGAAATGGCAGGCTTCTTCAAATAAGATATTATTAGTAATATTTGTGTTTGTGTGTGTGAGGAAGAAAGAGAGAGGGAGAGAGTGTGTTCCATCTGTTCTTAGAGTTAAATCAAGCATTGGTAGCACCAGACAGGAATAGTTCATTTATTGAGAGTTTTTGTATGTCCGTGACCTTGGCCCAAATTCCATCCCATGACAAGAATGGAGAGGAACCGTGTAATCTCGGATAGAAATAGACTTTCCCTCAGGTTTAAGGGAACCAAGATAGGACAAACCTATGCTGAGCTGAGCTTTTCAGGATGCAGGGCAATAAATCCATAACGATTTCTGTTTCAGACACACACACACACACACACACACACACACACACACACCAGACCCCCGCTTCCTTAGCTAACTTTTTATTAATGACTTCCCATGGTGGATGTGGTGAGTGTGATATGACATTGTTTCCTGCTGTACTTGAAATAATCACAGATGCTCTTTTACAAAACTGGATAAGATCACACACAGTTCCCACATCAGAACACAGAAACAATCACTGCACTGAAGGTAAGGGCTCCCACTTTACTTTGGGTTAACTATCTTTTTCATATGAATTCTTTAGATAAACTTTCAAAATATTTCAGTGTAAAATATTATGCAGATGTTGATGCAAATTTACTCTTGTAGTGAATAAAGTTGATCCAGCTGGACTAATGGTGAAATACAGCTCACGATGATGTGTCTCTTGGCAGATAAACTTTGTAACTGTGTCTTAGTTTTTTATGTAACAGTTTAGGAGTAGAATGACTCAGGAATAGTATGTCAAACTGAGAATCACAGTGTTTCTGCAACTAAAATGTGTATTTTTCTTTAACAAAACGTATTTTTCTTTGGTTAAAAAAATTTAAACCAAATTATTTAGTCTTTGAATACCTTGTTAATATTTGCAATATTTGTATAATGTAAAAAAAATAAATCCCATAACATTTTCACAGTCATTTATATGGTAATAGTATGGTAATAGTTTTTACTTCCAAAACCATACATTTTAAAATATTTTACTGTAAATCTTTCGCCAAATGTGGTAAGGTATGGTAAGTTAACCACAATTATTTTTTACTGTAAAAATTGCAAAATTTTTACAGTGATATTTAGGGCCATTTACTTCTTTCAAAACATAACTTCAGAGGACATAGGGCCTTTTATATTTGATAGGACATATGATTTTATCAGCACACAAAAACAATATCTTTCCTGTTTGTCAAAACCGGGGTGGACCCTGCCATTCTCAGTGTTGATTGATGAACGTCCCTTTCGATAGACTCTGCAGACAGAAAAACATTTTAGATTAGATAAGTAAGGCTGCACTCAGACGGTTCATGGCATATTGTTGACAGGATTTGTTCAAGGCCACATCTGAAATGACATATTACTGGATGTAGGGTGATGTAATAAAGGCAGAGTGAAAGAAAGATGGTGATGTTGGTCATTTGTGAGCGATTACTGTTAAACATATACAGTTACAAGAGTTTATGTAGTAATTATCTTGAAGAATATAAATAATCAAATAAGTAAAATAAATGGGTGTACATTTTTCAAATACAAAGAACTCGTTTCAAGCAACTTCTAATGCTGTTTCTGGAAAAAATGATGAACTCCCGTTATTTTTCATGTCTGTGATTAACAGAGTTTAGAGGAGCGCTGCCAGCGGATCCTGCAGGAGATGGAGGGGTCTTTGACAGCTCGGGACCGGGTGGGCATTCAGGATTTTGTTCTTCTGGATGCCTACACCAGTGAGACAGCATTTATGGACAACCTCAGAAAACGGTTTAATGAGAACCTCATATATGTGAGTCCCACACCCACTCATATGACCTCTTAGAATAGACTGTAAAAAAGGCTGGCAGTGCAATATCCAGTATCACTGTTACTTTCATTATTGGGATGGGGGAGAGAATAATGTAGACTCTCATGCTGAGCTCAGGTCAATGCAGACAGGTAGACTACTAAGTGAAAATGTTCTCTGTACATTTAATTTAGCTTGTCGCAGTGACTGGAAACTCACTTTGCTGATGATTCAGCACAGAGAAGTTTTCTGTTAAAGGTTATCAAGGGCACCTTACAAGGCTAAACCTCCTGCTGAGACAGTTTTATTTCCTTATGATCTATCTTTAACCCGTGATGGTTCATATTTTAACTCAATACTCTGTTGAGGGAAAATACTGGCTTTTAACTTTTTCTGAAAAGTCCTTATCTTTCTTATTTTTATTAGACCTACATTGGGACCCTCCTGGTGTCAGTTAATCCATATAAAGAGTTGGGTATCTATACCAAGAAACAAATGGACATTTACATGGGAGTCAACTTTTTTGAGCTGCCTCCTCATATGTAAGTTTGCATAATATATACACAGGAAATATACAAAAGTCTGGGGTCAGTAAGGTTTAAAAAAAAGAAAAAAAAAAGAAATGACTTTTATTCAGCAAAGATGCATTAAATTGATCAAAACTTACAATAAAGACATTTAAAATGTCACAAAAGAATTCAATTTCAAATAAATGCTGTTTTCTAAAATAGAAGAGTTATTTTTAATTGTAATAATATTTCATGAAATTACTGTTTTTTTCTGTATTTTTCAAATAAATTCAGCCTTTGTGAGCATAAGAGACTTCTTTCCAAAACATTAAAAAAATCTTACTGACCCCAGACATTTGAATGGCACTGTATACATAAACATTTACTTTTTATTCTTGGCATTTACATCATTTTTTTCTTATTTATACAGATATGGATAAGAACATAGATGTGGATAAATAGTTTATTTTACATGTAGTTTAAGCATTATTTTTCTGACCTCTCAGCTTTGCACTTGCTGACAATGTTTACCGGACAATGATTAGTGAAACCAACAACCACTTCATCCTCATTTCTGGTGAAAGTGGTGCTGGCAAGACGGAGGCCTCTAAGAAAGTCCTGCAGTTCTATGCAGTGTGCTGTCCCAGCACTAGACTCCTGGACAATGTGAGAGATCGGCTCCTTCTTTCCAATCCGGTGCTGGAGGTCAGAATTCAAACCTTTTGTCTGAAATGAGCCATTGAATACATGGGTATACATTCTGAATGCACATTCTCAAAGTGTAGCACAGTATCAAGTAAAATAATGTTGATGGCACTAAACGTTTTAAATCTACAGGCTTTTGGAAATGCCAAAACCCTGAAAAATGACAACTCGAGTCGATTTGGAAAGTACATGGACATACAGTTTGACCATCAGGTAAAGTCAGATTTGAACAGAAGTAGAAGAGCAGGAAGCATTCATTACAAATGTAAATAAATGCTTTTTCTTTCAGGGAGCAGCAGTTGGTGGCCACGTCTTAAGCTACTTACTGGAGAAGTCGAGGGTGGTCCACCAAAATCACGGAGAAAGGAACTTCCACATCTTTTATCAGTTAGTTGAGGGAGGGGAGGATGAGCTTCTTCGCTGGCTTGGTTTGGAGCGAAACTGTCAGAATTACCGCTTTCTTATTCAGGTGAGAAACACAGATATTACTTTATATTTTCTGAAATTAAAATAAATGTATAGACATATCAGAGCCATAAAGCATATTCATTGTATTGTTCAAAATCTATTTTCTGGACAGGGAGAATGTGCCAAAGTGAGCTCCATTAATGACAAGAGTGACTGGAAAACCGTACAGAAAGCTCTCACCATCATTGAGTTTAGTGAAAAGGATATAGAGGTAAGATGCTCTCAGATTGATTGGAGTTAGAGCATGTTGATTGGAGTTTTTTTTCCACTGGTGTCACTGGGTCAGTGTAGAAGTCTGCTTTTTAGAAAGAAAAGTCATTGTTTAATACGTTTGGTCTTCTTTTAGCATCTGTTTGCCATCCTTGCCAGCGTCCTTCATCTTGGCAATGTTCAGTTTGGGGCCAGTGCCCTGGGTTATGCCACATTAAACAACAGTGCGGAAGTACACTGGCTGTCAAAGGTACTTTCCACTGACACGTCTATCAAGTTTTCGAATAATTATGCATTAGAAGTTTACACTGTAATGCCAATATTGACCTTATTTAATTATTTTTTTTGTTGCAACCCATTTCTTCTCTCCTTTCTTAATTCTTGCTCTTGTTAGCTATTGGGCATCCCCTCTAACATGTTACGGGAGGGTTTAACTCACAGGAAGATTGAAGCCAAAGCAGAAGAGGTGAGGCGGGTTTATCGACAGTGGCTTTTTACTTTCGATTTTTTACCTATTCCAAGTAAATACAACATTTAATGTGACCCAAATACTAGTGTGTTTACATTGCTTCTGTTAAAATACACTTGAATAGATACATAAAATTATTGTATGAAACATAAATTGTTGCATAAAAAGCATGTTTTACCTTCATATTGCTATAGAAAGTTGTTTTGGACAATTAGTATTAAATGGTAAATAAATATATGCTTTAAATTTAAAATGACTAAAGAGTTGTTTTAGAGATGGAATACTTTTTTTTGTTTTTTGTTTTTACATTTCCTGTGCTTCAGAAATCCATGCTTATGTAGTATTGATCATTTTCAGGTTCTAAGCCCTTTCACCGCTGAACATGCGAAGTATGCCAGGGACGCACTAGCCAAAGCCATCTATGGCCGCACATTCTCATGGCTTGTTAATAAGATTAATGAATCGTTGGCAAATAAGGTATGCATGGTTACATGGAATTTACAAAATCTGCTTTTTATGTTGGTTTATAAAAATACATGAATTAGTTGATGGATTATTAGGTTATCAGTCAATTTATCAATGCAGGATTCAACCAGAAAGACGGTGATTGGACTGCTCGACATCTATGGATTTGAAGTGTTTGACGTGAACAGGTGACCCTGAAGCATTGAAGTCATATTCACTCACTGAACACATTTATTGTAATATTTTTTTTTTTCAAGAAAACTCTTAAAAGGGGTTGAGTTAACAAAACCAATTAGTAACCTTTTTTTATCAATATAGTGTCAGAACAAGCCCTCTAGACACATCTAATAAATAAATGGGTCATCTATTGTTTAAAAGGGGTCAGTAAGGATGCATAAATTTGATTGTAAGTGACAGTAAAGACATGACGTTCCAAAAAAATTTCTGTTTGAAACAAATGCTGTTTTTTCTATTTCTTTCTATTCACCAAAAAAATGTATGGCAGTTTCCACAAAAATATTAAGCAGCACAACTGTTTTCAACATTGATAATAAAAGGAAACCTTTCTTGAGCTTTCTTGATGTCTGAAGGATCATGTGACACTGAAGACAGGAGTGCTGACAATTGGAATAAAAAAATGGAATAAATTACTTTTTAAAATATATGAAAATAGAAGAGAGTCATTACATTATTTCTGTTGCATGTAAATTGTCTTATATTTGTGCAGTACTAGATAGATATACAGGCCAAAATGTTACATTTTAAAAGACTTTGAGGGACCTGAAGGTTTTTTTCTGAAGAACAGCAGGTAGTTTAACTGTTCAGGACAAACAGGGGACTCATGAACATCTAACCCCAAAAAAACAAAACAAAACAAAAAACAGCTGTGGATCATCCAGGTAACAACACAGTATTAAGAATCATGTGGATGTAAATCTTTGAACGGGGTCATTTTTATAAATTCAACTATTATTTTCTCTTGTGGACTATATGTAAACATCTGTGTGAAATATCTTATTCAGGTCAGTACTAAATAATACATAACATGCATTTTGTATGATCCCTCCTATTTTGGTAAAATAATTAACATTTTGCAGATACTGCAAAGTGTATGTAAAATTTTGACCACAACTGTACATATTGATGGATTGATATGTGTATGATTACTGGTGCTTTGCTCCTCAGTTTTGAACAGTTCTGCATAAACTTCTGCAATGAAAAGCTTCAGCAGCTTTTCATCCAGCTCACCCTCAAATCAGAGCAGGAGGAGTACGAGATGGAGGGAATTGAGGTGAATATTTTCAATACATATAACATTTATCAACAAGATGCCCTCACCTTCAGATAGTAATGTTATGTAAATGCTTTGGGACACAGATCTGCCTGGCCTTGTGTTTTAGCATATTTCCATTGATACAATTTTTTCCATGATGACATTTTCAGTGGGAGCCAGTGCCATACTTCAACAACAAGATCATCTGTGACCTAGTGGAGGAGAAACATAGAGGCATCATATCAATACTGGTGAGTGGAACTGATTCAAGCTGACATACACATTAAGACATGATTAAGTCACAGTCTTTATGTCATGTATCCTGCAATTAAAGGATGAAGAATGTTTGCGTCCTGGTGAAGCCACAGATTTTACATTCCTGGAGAAGCTAGAGGAGAAGATGTGCGGTCACCCTCATTTTGTCACGTGGGTAGCTTTTCACTTTGAACTGACTTAATACCAGTATTTCAATGCTATCATAGCACAAGATGATTTTATTTATTTTGTCTGTTGGCTTTAAAACAGGGGTGTCCAATCCTTTTCCTGGAGGACCACTTTCCAGCAGAGTTTAGCTTCAGTACTAATTGAACCAGCTAATCAAGGTCCACGGGATCACTAGAAACTTCCAAGCCGGTGTGTTGGAGCCAAACTCTGCAGGAAGGCAGCCCTTCAGGAGCAAGAATGCACACCCCTGTATTAAAAGAAATCCCTAAAAATAATAATAGATAATTTTGTAGAAACTGAATGCAGATTGCTTCCAATTATACTGTTATTACAATCTTAGTAGTAAAGTAAGATGCAAACTAGAATTGAAGTGCCGTGGTAAACAAGAACTTGTACTGCTGCGAGAGATTATATTTATTTATTTATCAAATTCACTTTCTCTAAATTTCAGGCACAAATTGGCTGACCAGAAAACACGCAAAACCCTTGAACGAGGGGATTTTCGTCTTCTACACTATGCCGGAGAGGTTACTTACTCAGCTGCTGGTAAGTTATTTAATGCTAACAGTTTAAAGACGAATATGTTTTTTTTAAACATTTCCTTATCTTGACCTGTATGATTTCCTCATGTCAGGATTTCTTGACAAAAATAATGATCTTCTGTACAGAAACATTAAAGAGGTAAGAGGTTTCACCACAGCATGCATTCTCTCTTGGCCTGTCATCTCTCAAAAAACAATGACTATAAAATAGACATAAATGCAAAAGTTGTTTGTTATTGTTTAAGGTCATGCGACAGTCGAAGAACAGTATTATACAGCATTGCTTCCATGCTATTGAACCTGATGGCAAGAAAAGACCTGAGACGGTACAGTGAAAGATGTTTCAATAGACAGTTAAAACAAACAATCATAACAGCCTGATCTCTCTCTCTCTCTATATATATAATGTATTTTCAATGTTAATTTTCTGGCTATAAGATAACACATTTACAGATTGTTTGATTATAGTTTTAGTATAGTATCATTATAGCTGATAACCTATGAGCAACTCCTGTATTTAAGTTATTGCAGCACTTTAAGTCACACAGGAATCATAAAGACATTTTTGACCAGGTTTTTTTTTTTTGTAACAGGTAGCCACCCAGTTTAAGAGCAGCCTTTCAGGCCTCACTGAAATCCTCATGACCAAGGAGCCATGGTATGTGCGGTGCCTGAAACCCAACCACTGCAAGCAGCCAGGTGAGCCTTTCACTTCACACCTCTGGTTAGTGGTTTTGTCTGCTAAATGTTTTACAAGACTGTGCCAGTGACCTCTCTCTCACTCACCTAACCTCAGACCGCTTTGATGATGTCATGGTGAGACATCAAGTCAAGTACCTGGGGTTAATGGAGCACCTGAGAGTCAGGCGTGCTGGGTTTGCTTATAGAAGAAGATACGAGGTTTTCCTGAAAAGGTGCGTTTGTATTATGTGTGTTTTCATTATGACTTCAATTGTCTTAATCAGTTTCATGCATTTGCCAGACATTTTCTATCTAAAGTTATACAGTGCATTCAGTTAGTGTTTCTTTGAACTTATCTTCTCTATCAGGTGTTTCTTCTCACTACTTCTCACCTGCAAACATGTGGCAATCCTTGATGCTTTGCAGATATAAGGCTCTTTGTCCTGACACGTGGCCACACTGGAAGGGGACACCAGCAGAGGGAGTGCAGCGACTCATCAAACACCTTGGCTACAAACCAGACGAGTACAAGATAGGAAGGTACAAACTTTACAGGCTATTTCTATGATGTGTTGTTCTGCTAGGACCAGAAAATAACGGTTTCCTCCTAGTGTTTCCTGAAGTTTTTTTCCCTCTTATTTATCAAGGACAAAAATCTTCATTCGCCATCCCAGGACTCTTTTTGCCACTGAAGATGCATTTGAGATCTGCAAGCATGAATTGGGTAAGGGACCAGTAACATCGGACAAAAGAGGGCTGGCATTCCCCTGAAGGTGTCGTGATGATTCTTGCAGTGCCACCTTTGACCTGATTGGTTGGTGTCTCAAATCGCTTTTGTTACAGCCACAAGAATCCAGGCCAAATACAAAGGCTATAGGGTGAAAGGACAATACCAGAGGCAGAGGGAAGCAGGTATTAATCTTCTTTTGGTTAAAAATACTAGAGATACTTAGGAAACCCATACATATAACATCACTCTTAATTCATTTTTAACAGCTACCAAGATTGAGACATGTTGGAGGGGCCTTCAGGCCAGAAAAGAGAGGGAAAGGAGAGCCTGGGCTGTCAAAGTCATCAAGAAGTGAGACAATTATCATGTCAGATGATTTTTTTACTGAATGAAAATTCAGTATATAAATGTACAGTATCGTTCAGATGTTTGGCATCAGAAAGTACTTTTATTCAGCAAAGATGCATTAATTTGATCAAAAGTGACAAGAGAAAAAAAAGTGACATTTATAATATTACAAAAGATTTCCCTTTCAAATAAATGCTTATTTTTTTCTCTTTCAACATTGATAATAAAAAATGTTTCTTGAGCAGCAAATCAGCATATTGTAATGATTTCTGAAGGATCATGTGACTGAAGACTGGAGTTATGGCTGCTGAAAATTCAGTTGACATCACATAAATAAAGTACATTTTTTAAAATATATTAAATTAAAAACAATGATTTTTCAATTGTATTAATTTGTATTTTCACAATATGACTGATTTTACTGTATTTTTTGGAGCAGATAAATGCTACAAATTGTATGATATTTGAGTTGTAATAGATTTTTTTCCCAATCCTGCAGGTTTATTAAGGGCTTCATGAACAGGAATCAGCCCGTCAGCATGGACAACTCTGAGTATCTGGCCTTTGTCAGACAGAGCTACCTCACTCGACTCAAAGACAATCTGCCAAAATCAGTATTGGACAAAACCACCTGGCTAACTCCTCCACCCATAATGCAAGAGGTAGTCCATACATTATTGGATCCTTTATCATTGAAACCATGCGAAGTTTTGTTTTATAGCTGAAATTAAAATGATTTTTCACTGTAATGATACTATATTTTGTAATAAATGATTTTATAGGCCTCCGTGTTCTTGCGTAAGTTGCACACACGTCTCCTCGTACGGAAGTATGTTCGAGGGATCAGTTCACAGCAGAAGGTGCAGGTAAAATTATTTTACCTCTCATTTATCGTAATGTTTATTTTCACACTTTATTTGCTGGCTGGAATCCATTTACAATTTACAGTTCAAATTTATTTTCAGCTGCAAATTAAAGCACTGACCAGTGACATATTCAGAGGCAGAAAAGAGAACTACCCTCAGAGCATATGCCAACCCTTCGCTGACACTAGGATAAGTAAGAGTTTATGGATTTTTTTTTTTATATGCTGTTGTTGCTGTAAACCTTTTAATGTGTAAATGCAAAGATCAGGTTATACCTTATGAATTATAGCACTTTGTTCATTCTTTGTCTATTCAGGTGAAAAAGACATCAACATCAAAGTCTTGCAGCAGATTTGTCCTGAGGGCATTAAGGTACATGAAACTAAGAGCAGTTTAACTCCTTTAAACATTAAAGGCCTGCATAATATTTTAACTTGCATTAACCATATACGCCATAACTGCATTAAACATATGATGGTAAAATTTGCACTGAGATTATGTTGCTCTTCTAATGTTACTGGCAAACTAGCAAGTATCATTTTATTTACTTGCCATTTTACTCACATATGGAAATAGTTAATTTTGGATCTTGAATGGATGTAAAGATGTGTCTTATTTCTGTTCCTGCTGAAAGAATGCTTAGGAGAATTTAGGGGCTCGTTTAACTAAGAGTAGAGTAGATCCGTCTGAGCTTTATTTTTCAGTCAGACAGATGTTTATATCATTTGGCATGCATGGGAAACTGATGTGATATCTCCCTTTATACAGTACAGCGTTCCAGTGATTAAGTATGACAGGAATGGCTTTCGGCCACGTTTCAGACAGCTGATCTTCACTCAGGCCGCTGCGTATCTGGTGGAAGAGGCCAAAATCAAACAGAGGGTGAATTACAGCTCACTAAAAGGTGCCCAATGCCCGATTAATTAAAAGTCTATGATTGTGTGAAATTTGCCATCAATTTAGATTTCCAGTTATTTTATGTTAATATATATTTTATATAGTATATGCACTTTAATATAAAAATAAGTACATGATCCGGTTTCATTAAAAAACATTTGTCAAAGGTGTAAACATGCCTCATGATATAGTAGTCTATTTGGTTTGGACTAGGTATTTTTTTCATAGTCTTAGATTTATATTTTACCTTTTATTATTTTTTTTTACCTCTTGCAACACACCATTACTAAATTAGTCAAATTGAATCCAGTTCCATATGAACCTTGTTTACATGAACAATATTTGCTTTTTTTTTTTACAGGGGTGTCTGTCAGCAATTTAAGTGACAACTTTCTGATTCTCCATGTCAGCTGTGATGACACAAAGCAAAAAGTAGGTGGTGAACAAATATTTTTGACAGGGAGTTTCTGTATGAAATTACCGTCACATGGTAAATTGGAAGAACTTTTGTTCCCTTTCAGTCAGTCACGTTCGACGTTACATCGACACTGACGTTAGGGGTCTCACTTGGGAGCCCTAATCACCTCTGAGCATTACGAGAAATGGCCAATGACTATTCACGAGTGGAATTTGCATGCCAAGCCACTCCCTGTACATATGTGTATATAAAAATACATCCACTCATTCAGATTTTTGCTTTGGAGCCGATCGCTTCATGAGCAAGACTTCACTTCGCTATCAACACATCAGGAAGCTTCTCTGCTGCATTCCCGAATGGCGCACTCAGCGGTGTTCCTCCCTTGGGTGCCTCAGCTAAAGGAGCAGTTTCTTGTAACAGCTTGCATATAACAGCTGTGTGTTTCTGGGTGCGGGAGTTTCCTTACCTCTGATGACAGACACGATCGCTATCTCACGTCTGGGCCATAAGCATGCTGAGACAACTTTCGTTGATGGGTCTTGACTGCACTGCGAGTGCATGTCCATGGCTACGCTGAGGCTCTCATTTATAATGAGGCTTCCCTTGGATACTACCCAGTCCGGTTCTTCTGCTTATAAAGACCATATGGCCACATTAGTTAGAGAGAAGGGTGATCTGAGAATCACTGTCAGGCCAGCCCCCATGGACGTTCTGCTCCTCACAGCGTAGCACCGTTGAGCTCCCGGATGAAGGTGCTGGTCCATCTCGTGGTGGACCTAGGATCTCATTTGGGGCTCCTGAAGAAGATAAGATGTTGATCGCAGCATCAGAGGAGGGGCTTTTGTCTTCTGATACTGAAGACTCTGCTGAGCAGCCCCCGGAAACAGCGGCGGCTCAGTTGGAATCAGAAGCTGAGTTGATGGCCTGCTCCTCCGGGCCACCAAGAGCATCGGGCTGGAGGTGAATTCGCCTCCATCCTCTGAGTGCTCGAGGATGGACGATTATTATCTGGGCCTCGCTTGCACCGCCATTCCTCTGGCTAAGATACGTGCGCCTTTTCTTCTTCCAGTAAATTCCCCGTCTGGTGAACCCTGGTCGAGTTCCTTCCAGCACCATGTGGCATTCAGACTGTTTCCGGGTCCAGTACTTGTGTTGTATGCCGTTAGTCACCCCTTGTACTGGACTAGGTGCCCATACATGAGATTCAACTTGGGTAATCCTGTATGTTCTTTCCACGGTACGGTTTCCCTTGGTAAACCCGTGTCTTTCCCTAGACAGTTCCACTGTCAGTCCCTGTTATGTTCCTCTGAACTGGGGTCAGGTCAGTTAAATTAGACTGTGCTGCGATGAGTCTTGTGTTTTTCACATTCACATATTGTGAGAATGTCAGAACACCTTTTTTCGGCTTCCTTAGTAAGCCCTTTATAGTTAATTTGTTATCTGGCTTATGGGGCATTGGGTAAGTTACGGATTGAAGTGCATCTGCACCATCAATTTGAGTAACACAGTTCTGGTGTTGGCTGTTTCCACAGGGACCCCTAACGTCAGTGTCGACGTAACGTCAAAAGTGACTGACTAAAAGGGAACATCTCGGTTACGTTATTTAACCTTCATTCCTTGAAGGAGAGAATGGAGACGTTACGTCCCTCATGCCACAACCTATGCCACAATTGCACAGAATGCCGTGTTGCTTCTTGGCTCCTCAGCACAAACCTGAATGAGTGGATGCACGCCGCCATCTTATATATACATATGTATGGGGAGTAGCTTGGCATGCAAATTCCACTCGCCAATAGTCATTGGCCATTTCTCGTAATGCTCAGAGGTGATTGTGGCTCCCAAGTGAGACCCCTTACCTCAGTGTCGATATAACGTCTCCATTACCTCCTTCAGGGAACGAGGGTTACATGATGTAACCGAGACGTTTACGTACATCAAAACAAAGAAAAAATACCTGTGTTCAACATGTATGAAGTTTTCTGTGGAACTCTATTTGAAAAACCTGTCACTGATATATATATACATATATGATTGTTAAATATTCTGTTTTAGGGGGACCTGGTCTTGCAATGCAGCTATCTATTTGAGGCATTGACAAAACTCTGTGTGGTGACAAAAAACCACAGCCTCATCAAAGTTGTTCAAGGGAGGTGAGACATACTTCAATCAGAACTGCCTTGGATACTCAGTCCTGCTCACATAGATAGATTGTTTATTTTATTTAACAAGAATGCATTATACATACACTGAATTGTTGTGATTTTGTAGTGTGAGGTTTGACATCCAGCCTGGCAAAGAGGGCTTTGTTGATTTTAAGAGCAGCAGTGAAGCCATGGTCTACAGAGCCAAGAATGGACACTTGATGGTGGTGGGTCCACATAATGCAATGCATACAACTAAATGAATACACTGGAAAAAGAAACTATATTTAAAGTGTAACCTCTGTATATGACCATTAGTAATATGCAGGGGTTAAATTGGGCCGGGGCTGAGCAAATATGGCAAATATTCTGCTTGACAAAATGTATCTGCACATGTTTTTAAGTCTTTAGTGTTTTTAAGTTTAAACATTCACGGTTTTTAACCCATTCAAGCGCAATAAGCAGCAAAAGAGTACTCAGTTCATTACTCGCACACTTTCTGAGAGACGGTATACTGGTATATTCGGACGGTATATTCTCAGACAGAGCAAGTACAGAATTGAGTTCTTTTTTGCGGCTTATTGTGTAAATGTTCTGATGCATACAAAATTGTCAAAATGCCTGTCTTGGTGAGTGTTCACGTAAACACAGTCCATTAAATCTTCAGTGAACGTAAACAACTGAGAAAGAAAACGCATGTGTAATGTATATTAGATCCGAGCAGTCGTTCTTAAAGAGACAGCAGTCTATTAAACTGATTGCTGTCTGTGTCATTAATGTTAATCAAACAACAAATGACAGAAATTCACTCACTGCTCTTGACTGACTTTTGTAACTTTAACTGTAAGGTTTCATCTGTATTTATTTATGCAGTGAAGACTATCCAGTGTTATTTTACATTTAATTACTTAATTCAAATTCTGTGGTATTTCTGTACCTGAATATTACCGTTAGACATACCTGAAAACTTAAAGCATTGATTTTATTGTCATCAGATATATCTTTGCACACTGCCAGTATCTAGAATGATTTTGACCAGCATTTTAGTGTTCATAGCAGAAGGCTCTCTTAACTTCTTATATTTTACAGGTTGTCCCTTGTTAGGATTTTGTAGGCTTTGCATACACATATGCACCCCTAGAAAGCTTTTAACCACGGAGCCCCCAACATAACAAATCCCAATATAACCCCTGCAATATGTAATTAATTATATAGCACTGTTATATGTATTACTATCAAAATTATATTGATATTGAACTTTCAACTATTTACATTAATAAGTTTGAAGCCATTTATATTTTTATTTTGCAGGAATCTGCACGGACAAAATCTCGATTATGAAGTTTTACCTCACAAACCTTCTCTACAATGGCCCAATTAATGCATTTCAGTCAAGTTTTATTAAATACCATAACGTTCCCTAAAAGAACAGAACAGTGTTTTCCAATGGCCTCCCTAATCAAACTCTCCTAATTCAACTCATCAGCTCATTGGTAGAGACTCTAAGAGCTGAAATAAGTGTTCAAGATTAGGGTGGCAAAATGTGTACTTTTGGGGAACTCCATAATCAGGGTTGGGAAATACTGCTATAGGATATGAAGTGTGAATTCAAGGGACAAATCATGAAATATCACTGCAATTTAATTACCAAGAGGAAAGGAAAACAAGTCCAACTGGAGTATTCAAGTAGTATAATATTATATAATATTAGTAGTATAATATTTTATAACATTGTATAATATTACATTTAAATTCTGTATTTTAGTTGTATACTGTACATTGTCTTTGAGGTGTATTTTATAAGCCATGTTTTGTTATAAATATCCAACATGTCATGAAAATGATTTGTCTTTAATCTTGCTAATTGTGCAAATTTCTGATTGACAGAATGTAGAAAATAGGTTGCTTCAAAACACATTTTTTAAATACAGAAGTACTTGTTAATCCTCGTAAATCTTAAACGGTAACTGTTCAGCAAAAACTTGCGTGTTCATCAGTTACTCAGTTATGTAAATTTTGTTGGTGCATTTTGTTCGGTCTCACATAGGCCTAGTTACTGCCAAATCCTGAAAACATACTGCATCTTTTGCTTAGCGCAGACAAACATACTGAAGATGGCTATATATATGCCCAGAGCACATGAGCAAAACAGTGTATGCATGTAGATATACGCAACATGTGTATATACATTCAAACATAAAAACCATTTGATATAAGACACTGTATAAATCTATATATAGCTCTAATAATCATCATAATCCCTTCGACGTTCCATTGTTGCCCTATATAATATACATCTAGTCTAGTCCATTCAAATGTGTGTAGCTATTGTGGTGTTAAAATACAGCAAATATTAGCATCTGTATAATGTTTAACTTAATGTAACCAAGATAATGATTATGTAGTCTACTTTTTTTTTTTTGTGATGTATCTGTATTTTTCTCCCGCACATTCAGTTCAGCCATTGTATCATGACAGCAGTGGTAGGCTAATCAGAAGGAAATAAAGTGATTCATGATTGAGTAGTATTTTGTGGACATATAACATGATTTCCTGATAATTCTTATAAAAGCTTAAAAAATAAAATAAACGAATATATGATGATTCGTACATATTTACAATTTTCTTGAACTTAGTTTGTATTTAATTAAACGGTAACTTTGTTGCCACCTCGTGGTGAATGAATGGACGATGCTTTTAATAAGGGAGTTGGATTTTGATGCGCGACCGATTTAATCATTAAACTATTAAACTTTTTTGGACAAACGTCAGCCTCTATTTAATGCGCAATGTTTTTTTCAGGTTTATTTCGAGAGCGTGATGATGACCACCGACACTAGTACTGACTCTGCAAGTCAGTAGCCCCTCACTGCAGAACACAAGATCCAGGAGGCGTGGTTGGATCCACATCTAGGGGTTGGAGATGGACATTCAAATGTGTGTAGCTATTGTGGTGTTAAAATACAGCAAATATTAGCATCTGTATAATGTAACCAAGATAATGATTATGTAGTCTACTTTTTTTTTTTTTGTGATGTATCTGTATTTTTCTCCCGCACATTCAGTTCAGCCATTGTATCATGACTCCAGGAGGCGTGGTTGGATCCACATCTAGGGGTTGGAGATGGGCAGGTTTAGGGGTGGAGATGAGTGGGTTTAGGGATCAGGGGGTGGAGACGGGTAGGTTTAGGTATATGTAAGGTGGGAGGAGTTGGATCTGAATCCAGCCACGCCCCCTGAATCTAGTGTTCTGCGGTGAAAGTGGCGCTCGGGATCGTATCAAAGTACTGATTGGCTGATCCCCGTGTCAATCATTACTTCCCGGCATGACGTAGAAAGACTTCCTCTTTGCTTCTTCCATCGACTGTTGTTCTTAAAATGGCGCCGTTGGACCTAGATAAGTATGTGGAAATTGCGAGACAGTGCAAATACCTTCCAGAGAACGACTTAAAGGTGACTGTTATCAGTAATTATATTTTTCTCTCAGAATATTAAACATAGTAGCTGTTGATATATTTGTAAAGTCATGCGGTAATGGTTGGTAAAGTAACGTAGCAGTCAGTGTGTTGCAATGCAGTCGTTAGCGCTGCATATGAATCCATTTAGTGTGTTCCGGGATTAATTGTATACGTGCTAGCAGAAATAACAGGATATTCGACCAAAGAAAGCAGTCAGTCCTAATAAAGGTGTGTAACAGTTTATTTCTTGTGGATCCCCGGGGTGGCTAACTTACGTTGTTGCCATCAAGCGTACTCATTTGAAACGCCCATCTACTTTCCATCGTCAGCCCTTTAGTTAGTCTCATTTTATTATATTTGCTTATTAGCAGTTTTTAGTCTTGACTGTAACATCCTCCATTCTCTTGGCTTTAAATAGAGCTCCTGTACGTAAACAGCTAGGCTTCTGAATTAGTCCATAATGCAGTTCAAGACTGTATCATCCAAGCCACTAATGTGTGATATTAAAAAATGTGAATTAAATGAATTCATATGACTTTAGATGCAGTGATCTGCTGCTGCTGTCATGATCAGTGATGCCATTTCCTTTACAAGCTTGATCAAACCTGCTGTCTTCTCTTCTATTGCTTTGACAGAGATTGTGTGACTATGTATGTGACCTGCTGCTTGAAGAATCAAATGTACAGCCAGTATCCACTCCAGTCACTGTATGTGGGGATATTCACGGACAGGTGCGAGCAGGCCCCATGAATGTGTTTCTGTTATGCACAGATGATGTGACAATGTCCTTGTTTTGTTAACAAAATGCATATTGACCTAAACCTTTTCTTTATCTCTAGTTTTACGACCTATGTGAACTCTTCAGAACTGGGGGCCAAGTACCAGACACAAATTACATTTTCATGGTATTGTATCCATAAAGATAATTATACATAATAAATATTGTTTTATAGTTCATATTTGGTGACTCATGGGAAACAATGTTTTCCCCCAAGCTTATACTAAAGAGACATTGGTATGTTTGCTTTTCTTCTAGGGTGACTTTGTAGACCGAGGATACTACAGCTTAGAAACGTTCACATATTTGCTAGCACTTAAAGCAAAGTGGCCTGACCGCATCACACTGTTGCGTGGCAATCACGAGAGCAGGCAGATCACACAAGTCTATGGCTTTTATGGTGAGACTGCAGAAATCATAATATACTTATCGTACTTCATATAATAACATGCTTATTGTATTTTGTTGTGCATTTTTGATTTTCATTTCCATTCTTTCCTTCCATTTATAGATGAGTGCCAAACGAAATATGGAAATGCTAATGCCTGGCGATACTGTACTAAAGTATTTGACATGCTGACTGTTGCTGCTGTAAGTATTGTCTTTAGAATACAATTTATATGTATTTTTAATATTATAATAATAATAAATGGTGGTAATGTTTAATTATTGTTATAATTTATGTATACAAATAATACTATTCATATAATTATCCATTATGTCTATAATATAATAGTGTACATATAGTACACAATCTAAATTCATTACTTCAGATATGTTTATTGTATATTTAATGCTTAAACTCTACACTGTCACTTTGATTGAAAATGACATTTTGCACTTTATAACGGTCCGAGAGAATGTTTATGGTTATTTTTTTTCTTCTGCTGTACGTATTGTGATGTTTTGATTTCTCCCGTAGTTGATAGATGAGCAAATCCTTTGTGTACATGGTGGCCTTTCACCTGACATCAAAACTCTGGACCAGATACGCACCATTGAACGCAACCAGGAAATCCCTCACAAGGGAGCATTTTGTGATCTTGTCTGGTCCGATCCAGAGGATGTGGACACCTGGGCAATCAGCCCAAGGGGTGCTGGGTGGCTGTTTGGTGCTAAGGTTACCAATGAGGTAAGAGCATTCTCTCCATGTACAGTCAGTTTAGTCCGATGGAAAGTGTGTAAACAACACTTGAGACATTTCTATAATTACAAGTGGAAAACTGAATATTGTCACTTACTGTCTGCGTTGAAATTTAGGTGTAGTTGTTGGCATCCTCATATACTTTACTAGTGCAGTGAAGTTTCACAAAAATATCTCCCAGTAAATTGAGAACTAGAAATACAATAATTTCAAATCAGGTAAAAACTGTGACTAAAGTAACTGTATTTAGTTTTGTGGCCTCTGTATTTTCTTGGATGAATTGAATTTTAATGAAACACGCTGTGAGCTGAATATTAGTTTGACAATGAAATAAGCAATTAATGAAAATTATTTAATTCAATGTATTGGCTGTTTAATAAAAGTGTGACATACTAGTAAAAGTAAAAACTTTCAGTAAATGTTTCTGGTTTTGCAAAACATGATTATTTTTTTTTCTCTTTTTTTCATTAAAGTTTGTTCACATCAACAACTTGAAGTTGATTTGCCGTGCACATCAGTTAGTTCACGAGGGCTACAAATTCATGTTTGACGAGAAGCTGGTGACCGTCTGGTCGGCCCCAAACTACTGCTACCGCTGTGGTAACATTGCCTCCATCATGGTCTTCAAAGATGTGAACACACGGGAGCCCAAGTTATTCCGGGCCGTTCCTGACTCTGAAAGGGTCATACCACCTAGAACGACAACACCCTACTTCCTCTGAGGTCTTCATTGTCACCTGCGTCCAGCCCTCTTCTTTTCATTGTTCTGTCAAGAGCTCTTTTATGGTCTTTAATTTCTCTGTTGCCTTTTTTTTTTTTTTTTAACTTAACAAATATTTTTTGTAAAGATCGAAGTGCTCTCCAGAATAACAACCGTAAACTATGGTCAGGATTATGGACTATTTTGATTGTTCAAGTTGGTCATTATTTGGTCAGTACAATCTTGTTAATGTGAGCATGTGACTGTAAATAAGTGGACATCCTCATGCTGTTCTAAAGCCACTCTTCTTACAGGGCTTTAAATGTAGATCTAACAGCCATTGACTATCTTATGACAAAAGGTTATGGCGTAACATCTCACCTGATCAGAACAATGTGGTGTTTGTGTTTTTCAGAGATCAGATCAGAAAGAGAGTCACTAACACAACTAGGTCCTGGTCAGTCTGCTCCTAATTTCTCCAAAACAAAGACACTGTTCTTTTTGAAGCTTTCAAGTGTAGAAAAGGGTTGAGGCAATGACCAGACAGACAACAGGACAAAGAAGGCTGTGATTATTTTGTACATTAATATAATTGTATTGATTTAATCTTCTTTTTCTCAGATTTGTTGTATTTTATTATTGTAGAAGACGGCAGCCCATTTACCAATTAAATATTGAAAATAAACGCCTTTATTGTTAAGTTACATTTCTGGTGTTGTCTCCTAATCAATGGAAGCATGAAAATATCACTTTTTCTTTCCACACAAGATAGTTTTAAAGGCACTACAATAAGACACCGCAGAGCGGCGCACGTCCCTTTTAAATCCAACGGGTAGATGGCGGTACTACGCTAGTCCCGCCCCTTTGAGTAAGTTGTAGCCTGACTGACATCGCAGCCAGCCAATGGAATGTACCGAACGTCACTAACAGCCCGGTGGAGTTCTGATAAGCATGTTAGTTTGAGCGGGTTGCCACAACAGTCAATGAAAATTCAACTGGCCAAACTGAACCGTCGACCGCAGTAGATGCCGAATGGCAGATACTCCCTGCTCTTCCCTGGGAGGGTGATTTGAATGAGCTGGATGCAAATGACGGTGCGCCACCGCACTGGATGTCTAGATTTGTGTCGGGGCGAGAATCACAGGCACGCACTACCTGGAAACGCTGTTCTCGAGGAGCTGAAACAGAAGATAGCCGCACTAAACTAAACTACACCAGTGCTCAGGTTGGGTCTCAAATCAGTGACTTTTTGACAGATATCACTCGGCGATGTATGCGTTAGGTAAAAGACAAACACGACTGAAGTTAACACGTCTTAGTGGACTAAGATAGTCAAACATCAGTCAGACACACCACCATTAAAATATATTCTGTAGCTTTCAGTCAAAGCGAAATATTTCTCATAGAAAGCATAACGCATATCATCCCCATATATATGTATATGTATGTATATATATATATATATATATATATATATGTGTGTGTGTGTGTGTGTGAAATAAGCCTAACAGAGCACATCAAATGCATTCAGTCACAGCATCTAAAGCCACAGTTTTGTCAACTCTGATGGTCATTTTGAGGACAAGAACGCTCCTGCTCTCCGAACGTACTAAAACCATGTTAACGCAGCTCTGTCGCCTCTATTGCCTTGACACGATCCAACCTACAGTTTCATCTTTGACAGAATCACACAGAGTTGTCGTGTATTACCGCATCCTGATCTGAGAAAGAGAGACACAGCCGTCGCGCTAGAGGTGAGTCATTGTAGTTGAGACGCAGGCTTGATGCACCGGAGTAAATGCATTTAGATGTGCTGGATGGTGTGAAGTGTCACAGAAATGACCGTTGTTGTTCTTCACACTGGTAATTGATGTAGAACAACAGCGATCAGTCAAATCATTCCGCGTTCCTGGTCAATGAACGGAACGAGCGCTATTTCGCAGAGATGCACGCTGCCAAACGCGTTACGTTTAGTTTTGATTTTCACCCTTTGTCTATTGTTCCTTTTAGTCCACCCTGATATTCGAGTCGGGAGTGATATTGTGAATGGAACCCGAGCCAATAAGCATCTCTGTATTATTATTGAATGAAGACGGTTGAAAAATAATTGGCTGTCGCAAGAATTACTATATATGCAGCCTTGCTTCATTCTGTCCTGCAATAGCACAGGATTGAATTTTGCAGGGCGCTCGCTGTCTGCTTCTTTTATTGTTCACGATCAGGCTGCATCGGCCGTGCGTGCATAATGACTGTAAGGGCAAGTGCGAATTGTATATTATTGTATAGGAAGCGTATTATGGCTGTGTTATGAATATGCATTGAACTTCAAATTAGGTCCTATGATAATTATGCGAGATTAAATGACATCGGATGACTGGGACCGAGAACAAAAAGAGAGATTTGTTGCAGACAATCATGTTTTCCCAGCATCAGCTCTCACACACACCATCTGTGAAAAGAGCCACCAGGTTGCTTAGCTAAAAATGACGTCATACAGACTGGCTTGTTATGGAAGAATGAGCTCATGGAAGAGAATTCTTCTGTTACTATAGGTACTATTATATGGGTATTTTCTTGTTTAGTTATTGACAATTATGGGTGTAGTTTATCTTAAAATATTCTTTTTATTTGAACTCCATTGTAAACTGATTTTAGTTGTCTGCACCCTATTTAACAGTCCATATCAACACGGTTGTGAATCAAGTACCTCGGGTCGTGCTGGCAATCAGTAGGGCTACAACACTGTGAGTACGATATTTCTTGAAGTCCACATTAAATCAAAATTGACCCTATTTACTTTGTTAGGCATTGGGCACAACATCCTTAACCACTCCCCTCCAACCATCAGTCTGCTGCGATCTAGAGACGCCAAGGAGGTGTGATAAAATCAAGTCCCTCCCTCTATTTTTCTCATTCAATATTCTGTTTCACTTGGAAATTCATCACAATACTGAAGTCGGTCACAACTTGTGGTTCATATGGACTTGAGATCGCCATGTTTCAGGCAAAGAAATGCCAGTTAGTTTGTGTTTTTTCCGCCAGTAAAAACGGTTACAAAATTTTCAGCGTTTTGTGTCAACTACACACATGGTCTGGAATGGCATATGTGAGTGGAGCGGAGAGATGGTGATTTACCCTCCCATGCTCAAAACGTTCTGTGCACACTAACGGTGCGTTTCACTTTGTTTTTAGACAAACACTCGTGAACTCTCCTAAGCACTTTCCGTTTGGGAATCCCATCGCCATTTTGAAGCACGTTCCACTTCGTTAAGTGGATGATGGAAGTTTGTATGAACTAGGGCTGCACGATTAATCGCATGCGATATTTAACGCGCATCTTATCAGTAAAGCCGGTCTGTAATCAGCGGTAAATCTCCATCACCTGCGTGCTTTCACATATCGCATGCGATTAATCGTGCAGCCCTAGTATGAACTCATATGTAAACTTTAGGTAGCTCCATAAATCACAGAGCAACACAACTGTGATGTTACAGCAGATCGTGCTTAATTTACCCCTACCTCACACAACTCTATATATGATTTATGAATTATTTTGGGATGTAACCATATAACCACATTAAGCTGACTGTTTATTACACACAATCGTAGTTGATTATATTGATATTTAATTATAATTTTAGATTTTTTTTTTTCCAACAGCTTTTTTCAACGGCATATTACCACATAGAATAGTGCATCAAACAAATACATAAGAAAAAAAAAATTAAATAATAATAATCAGCTCCATAGTGGACTCCAAGTGAACAAGGACTTAAGACATTCCATTTAAACCCAATGCAGGACTTCCATCAGTCGTATGCGACATAAGCAATGACGCACATCTGAGTCGATGAGACTGTGAAGTGGCACTCAGCCTAGTAGTGAGAGAAACCCAGCTCAGAGCAACCACAGAGTGAGAAGAAACACCGATTCTGTCAATCAAATTTGTGGACTGGAACCAACTGTTAAAAAGCACAGTGAAAGTTATTTTTTTAGCTATAGGGGAAGATTACAAGCTAGTTTCTAAGCATAGCAAAGGCTTTTGCTCCCTCTGTTTGTGTCCTGTGTTATATAGGACACCTGTCCTATTTTTCTCTGCGTTTACTTCTTCCCTCATTCCTGTGTGGATCTGAATACCGTTAGAGAGACTTGGGCTCTTTTGCTACCAAGTCCACCATGTTTTCATCCCTAACTCACTTTCACTCTCTTTTGAGTCCTGACGTTTCACAGTGACGGTATTCCATTAACATGAGCAGTCATGTAGGACTTTGCGCTAAGGTTAAATGCATTAGTCAGCATATGTGTTTGCGTGATCTCTTTAACTGAGAGAGCGATTGCAGATTGCAGTTTTAATTTCATGTAATGACTGATCTTTTGTAGTATTATTTGTTTTTATTTGGACTTTGTGTATCCAAGTAGGCTGGTCTTTTGATAGTTTATAGTGGGTCTACTTTCAGCATAATATTTGGTGTATGCCTGGATGTCAGTGAAATTAATTTTCAGTACCATTAATAGAATGTGTTTGGTGATGCAATGACTGCAAAAAGTGATATATAATAGGATATTGATTTGGCATAGATTTTCAGTTGCATGTGTAGGTTACATACAGGACATACATACACATACTGCCTCATCCTGCAGTTCTTTTGCTGTAGATGCATAGCTCATGCATTTTTATGGAAGGAAAGGAAATGTGGGTCAAGCACACATATCTGTGCAGAAGCCTTTTACCACTGCTGGCTATAGAGCAAGAGCATGCATGCGTTTCCTTCATGAGACAAGGAGGTCTTTCTTATACATTTCTCATTTCCACTCTTACCATCAATTCTCCAAAGCCCATCTTCCATTCATTCCTAGATTACATCCATAGGGTCTTAGTGGACAAGTTGTTTGTTTCAGCATAAGATCTCGCATCCTCTGGTCTGAGTCTTATGGCTGATTCTATTCCGTAGCTCTGTGTCTATATATGTACATCCTGATCATTTCAATTACCACTTGTTACAACCAGAAAACAGAGCTCTTTCAAGCTCCTTGTCAATATTGATCTGACTATTGATCAACAACAGTTATTTTAATGTAGCCTACTTGCTTATTCTCGATGAGGGCCAGTTGTCGTTTGCATGTTATATGAATGTAGTGTGGCTATTGAGCATCATCTGACCAAGATGAAGGTATACAAACCTGATTAATTTGGCTTTTAGAATACCTTAGTGAAATGGATATTTGGATTTGTGGTTGAAAATTTTTATAATGAACCCTGCTAATAAATAATCTATAGAACACTTAAATAACATTTCTAGAATACATTTTGCAATTCTGTATTAATGTATTTTAAAATGTAATTTATTCCTGTGATGGCAAAGCTGAATTTTCAGCACCTATCACAGTGTCACATGATCCTTCAGAAATCATTCTAATATGCTGATTTTCTGCTCAAGAATAATTTCTTATTATTATGTTGAAAAAAGTTGTGCTGCTGCTTAATATTCTTGTGGAAACTGTGATAATTCTTTTCAGTATTCTTTGAGGAAGTTTAGAAGAATGGCATTTATTTAAAATGTAAATGTCAATTTAATGCACCCTTGCTTAATAAAAGGATTAATTTCTTTCCAAAAAATCTTATTGACC
Source organism: Sinocyclocheilus anshuiensis (assembly GCF_001515605.1). Classification (NCBI taxonomy): domain Eukaryota; kingdom Metazoa; phylum Chordata; class Actinopteri; order Cypriniformes; family Cyprinidae; genus Sinocyclocheilus; species Sinocyclocheilus anshuiensis. The sequence continues at coordinate 71,203 of NW_015549720.1, forward strand.
CCCTACTTTGAACAGTAGTGCATGAAAATTTTTCTGAAAGGAACACATGACACACTCATTTACAGTCATTAATCTACTCAAATCAAGGCTTTGATCAAGTTAATTAGTTTGTGTTGATTTATAAAAATGCATGAAGATCAACCTTTCTGTTAAAAAAAGTTTAATTTTGCCAAACTACACTTGAAATCATTAAGTTATAAAATTAGTACCATTGTATTAATACATTTAATATTTTCATATTTTACTCTCAAAAACATTTACATTAATACACTAATTAAGAACTTGCATAAGCTTATACATTTTAATATTAAATTAGCTTATAAAATGTAATATTAAGATTTTCTTGTTCTCCTGGCACGACAACTGTAGTGTCTGTCTCATGCTGAAAAAAGAGGATGAATTCAATTGAGAATAACTGCAGACTAGAATGAATGGCAGCTCCTGTAAAACAATGTGTACAACAGCTTTTCCATTCAACAACAATTTCTGTTCGGTATGAAGAGGCTGTGCAAACAACCACTGTGAAACGCTGAATGTGCTTCCTTAATACAAGCATGTTTAAAAGTTAGACATGATGTAAGGTGAATAATACAGAGATGTAGGCTACACATTCATGTAACATCGGTGTGCATAATGTGTCCTTTTATTAAGCATCTCACATTCCTGTGATCGATCATGCACGTATGTGACACTAAATTAAATTAAATTAAAATTAAATGTATTTATAATAGTTATTTTATTTTATGTGTCAGCTGATAAGAAATGCTTGTCGACAATTGACAGTTATATTGTTTGGACTGTGGTGGAGTCGAGGAGGCTTATAATACCTGTACTGTAGAAAACCATACGGAAAGCTCAGGAACACCCGAAACTGTGATTTGAAATGTTTTATATTAGATCTACAGAGCATCATCTGAGTAATAAAGTAATAGGCCTATATTAGCAATATATGGCATATATGCCTACAAAAGAAACATTATGTTGTCAGAATACACTCCTGATTTTAAATGCCCACGGTGCTTTTTAAAACCAGATGGTCTCGTTACCAGCAGGAGCTAACAGGGTAACAAGCTAAACCTTGACCTCTTGGGTAGATTCAGCCTACCCCCCCCCTCATTGGTACACCAAACTAAATTCAGCATCTCAACATGGGTGCCTTACAAATTTGCATTGCAATGTTGTTGTTTTTTTGTGATCGAGTATGTACTAGTGTTATATTTTGTCCAACCTAAAATAATGTGTTGCTAACTACTGTTATAATAATTAAATTATTAATTGTTTTAATTGGGACATTCTTCTTTGGTGAAATATCTCCAAATATTCTCTGAATCTGTTGATAGCAGTTGAAACGAAAGGTGGACTGAAACGATCCATAAGTGGACCATGGTGAGCCATCTGGAGGCTGAGCAGGGGTGATGGACATGCTCAGGTCTTTTCCATTCAGACCACCTTGGACTGACAGCTGAACGTTTGACTTACTACCCACTGGGCCTGACCACATGCATGCGCACACACACACACAAGCTGACACTGTACACTGTTTCAGGCAATAAGTGATGTTTCTCCCTGCTGTGGCTTCCATTGTCAGCACAATACATCACACAGATCTTGCTCTTATTGGTGAGAATAGGCCTTCAACATACCAATTTTGCATTTATTCTCGCAGATGCGGACATATAGACATGATGCTTCATTCAAAATCATCTGTAAAAATTGTTGACTACATTGAGTCAAGGCTATTCAAGTTTCTTAACACTTCATGAATGAATCTCACCTGACCTTCTAGTTTTTTCACAAAGCTTACTTAAATTCATGCTTACTAAAATTAAAACAGGCCGCCAAAAACAACACTACTGCCACCACAGAGAGGCCATGTGTGGTGTTGTGTTGTTTGATTGACACCATATAGTGTCACACACAAGCGAAGTCATATTCACAACATACTTAATGTGTAAATACACAAATTTGTGTGATGTTTAGCATTTAAGAGTAGTGAATTATGTTTCTTGTTGGTTAATGTGAAAACATGCAGATTAAATGGCCCTCTGTGAGAGCTGACCTTCTTCCATCTGCACAGAGTAGACTATATGCTCTCTTTATAGGCCATTAAAGCTTTGAGCTTGTTTCTGAACAGGAAGGGCCTTTGAGATATCCCATTCTTCAGCCAGTAAAGATCAAGTGTGTGATGGCATATGTAACAGGCAGTTGGCAGGACCTAAATCTCTTCTGTCCTTTAGTGGTTTATTTATTCATAGTGGCAAGCAAACGAAATGAAGACTTAAAGTCAGCATGAAATGAAAATTTACCTTACTTTACGTTCTTCAAATCATTTTAAATGCCACTAGTGAATTTATATGCTATAATGTACAGTAAGAAAAAAGGCTATTCATTTTGAGGTTTAAGATTACATTTAACTGTGTTATTAAATTATTATCATTTAAAAGATTAACTTAAAGGTGGGGTATGTTTTTTTTTCCAAAAAACGCTTTAGAAAACTGAGTTGGGCCGAGTACCAAAACAAACTTGTAGCCAATCAGCAGTAAGGGCCGTGTCTACTCATGATGTGGAGGAGAGGGCGCTCAGTGCACAGGACTAGTGGTCGACCGATATGGGTTTTTTGACAGCCAATGCCGATATTTTGGAAAGCAGGGTGGCCGATATAAAGCCGATATAATTTTATTTATTTTAATTTATTTTTAAGAAATTTGAAATGGATTAAAATAATTGTGTAAAATAAACATACTTATACTTTAGAAGACAAAGCATTTTAAACAAATAAATAAATATTTAATAAAAATCTAATTAAAAAGGAAGTAAACACTGTAACCAACAGGGCACTCAGTATTCTGGGATGTTTGTGTGCATTGGGAATCCTTTTTTTTTATTTTTTTTTTTTTATATAAATAAAGCCAAGGTAACACTTATTTTACATACAGCACTCAATGAAAATGACACGAATATGACAGTGGGCAAATGCATAAAATGCAGCATAATTTGAAATCGCTAGTTTTAAAGTTTGTCGATCGCGTGTCTCCAGTCAAGCTGAACTCTCCTGTCAGCATTCAATTTGCACGGACCGACCGTCACGCAGAGAACACGCGATCATGCAGGATACTTCGACTAAGTCTGCAAGGTTTGTGAAATTAAATGTTCATCAGTCATTAAAAGATTTAAATGATATAATGCGTATTTGCTGAATGCTGACGGCAAATGAGAAAGTATTATAATGTTTGCCTTTCTATTACTAATAATATTAAAGCAATCGTTATAATACTTTTTTGAATACATTTTAATTCCTTTGTTTAACAGTTCTATCTGATTATTAGATAGACTTCTATCCATATTAGACAGAACTGAACGACGACAGCGAACAAGAGGGAGAATGTGAGCGGTGTGCGCTCAGGCGCTGCTCTTCTCAGTGCCATCAAAATAAAAGTCCCGCCACATCGGCCAAACAGAAAAACTTATCGGCCAATGCCGATATTTGAAAAATGCCAAATATCACTACACAGGACGGACATTAGCCGAGCCGAGCAACAGAAAGATAGAGATGGCGGATAAAAAACAAAAGAGGAAAAGAAGGCTTACAATAAGGGAAGAAGTAGGACCCGTGTAAATATCGGATCAGCTTTCCAGTGCTGGAGAGAACTCAAGTAGCGGAAGGCCTGCGATCGGACACTGAGGTTGCTTTGTTTCTTATCGATAGGTGAGTAACACTGTGTCTACACCGGACGCGACAGTTGTCGCACCGCAACAGCTAAAGTTTGTCTACACTGGACGCGACAAAGCGACCGTTGAAAATCAGAACGCAGCAGCAGTTTTCTGTTGGGGATTTGTCGTGTCGCGCCGCATCCAATGTAGACAGTATCACTGATTATAATGAGTTCTATAGTATTTTGTCATGCCGCGCCGCTCGCGTCCGGTGTAGACACGGTGTAACATTGGTTTTGCTTTGTTTCACCGAACTAATCGTTGCCTGGGTTGCGTACGTATGTGCGGGGCGGAGCTCTCAAAATTGGGGCGAGACCCTTTTGGGGTAGGGGCGTGTTTGTTTTGGTGATTTCAAATGTCAACATTGGCTACCAGAAATCACTTACCCCACCTTTAACACCATGTTCTAACCAGACAATGCGATAAGATTTCAGCAACACACAATTTTTCTTTCCAAACCAGACGCATCACAGCTACAAGACGTGACAAAATCAATTACAAATCACAGCCAATCAGAAGAATGAGTGGGTGGGCTCTTTCTGCAAATTAATTTAAATAAATGATTTTGACATTATTGAAAATACACTCGGTGGCTGTTAAAATGTTTGCCATGGAATATGCATATTTGTTTACATAAAGATCCCAGTTTGAATGCTCTTGTTTCTTTTAAGTTTTTCTTTTCAAGATCTGAGGTTAATTATTCATTGTTGCTTTCATTATATGGCTATTAAAGTCATGCACAATGATATACAAACTCAAATTAAATGATTTTATTATGATACAAAATGGCATCAGTACATGAGCTGTCAGCTGTGATGTTGCAGAAATAGAAATCATTGAAAAAATCCCTTGTAACATGGAAAATATATATTTTTTATTTATTGTAGCGTCGCTGGTTTGGGCATAGTGTTAAGTGAATGTTAGATGAAGGCAAATGTCATCTAAATAGAGGAAATGGGCATGAACAATTAAATATCCAGTATCGACTGGTACTGATAAATTGAAAAATATCTAATAACGGTTGATAACTGAAATGGTACCGATATATTGTACATCCCCATTTTACACCTAAAGATGTAAACAGTATTTTTTATAAATGTTACAATTGTGTATTTACATTTAGATTAAGTCTCCACCAGTGATATCCAAGATCACTGTCGTATCGACCACCAACACTGCACGTTTTTGATGTCTCTAATCTGACACACACATTTGAGCTCTTGGAGTCTTTACTGATGAGCTGATGAGTTGAATGAGGTGTGTTTGATTAGAGAGACATCTAAAATATGCAGTGTCGGGGGTTCTCCAGGACCAGGATTGGGAACCACTGGACTGTCAAAACAGAAAAATTACTTTCAGGTTAATATATCTTGGTTTATTCATCTCCATGAAATTCATATAAATGGATTATTTTAAGGGCTTCAGTGAAACTTTTGTTCCAACTCATGCAAATTCGTCAGAGCGTGTCAGTTGGTTTGGAGGTGGAATTAGTCAGTTTTCGTCAAAGCTGATTCAACATCTGCCCACGTCACTGATGCAGATTCTTATACGCACAATATGTCAGTTCAGACTTCTGTGGTGCTCATTTAACTGTGATTCATAAAACTTGCTTCCGCCACTGATGCCTGCTTGTGCTAACGACTCAGTTTTGCATAACTCTGCCGAAGGTCTGTTTTGAATTCACTTTTTTGTTTTGTTTTGTTTCCAGCAGCTGCCATGACGGGGGTGGGGGCAGAGGATGACATCCCTCTCTGTGAGAGGAAAACTGTCACTGACTTCTGCTATCTCCTGGACAAGTCCAAACAGCTTTTCAATGGCTTAAGGTCAGTCTCTTCTCGGTGTCTGAGCATTTTGCTGTTTATTTGTGCTCTTGTTTGCCTTCCAGATTGCTGTCTGGGTCCAATGCTGCAGTGACCTTATGTACACTTACTCTGCTCAGTCTTTTTCTCTTTCTTTCTTTCTTTCTTTCTTCCTTCCGTTTTCATACTTGCTTTTGCTTTAATTTTCTTTTTTAATGTTTGTCCATTCTTTTGTTAATTTGTTGTTCATTTCTTCTATTTGTTTTCATTGTTTTCTTTCTCTTACTTGTTTGCTTGTCCATTATTTTGTTGTTTTTCTGTTTTTGCTCTTTCTTTTGCTTTTGCTTTCGTTTTTGTTTTCATTTTCCTTTTTTTTTTTTTTTTGCTCATGCATTGTTCATTTGTTTCTGTTTTAATTCCTTCCTTCAGTTTTTTTCTCATTCATTGTTTCTTTCGTATGTCTTTTTGTTTGTTCATTTATTCATCTGTTTTTGGGTATGACCCATGAGGAGTTCATTTGAATACCAGAGTCAAGCTTGTTTTCTGTTCTCGCAATAGCCATAAATCATGCCTTTAACCATATAGTGACAGTGACTGATGTAAGTATCAAATATGGTGACTTATGTAACACTGGAATGTCTTATCACAGTTGAGACAACGTTATTTAATAACCAAGTCTAGTCAAGGCTGCCAAATCTTAATTAACCAACAGCAGCTTCAAATGCTTTTTAAATTTATGAGAGCATTGAGCATATTGCTTGGGTTGCTCTCAGACCACGAAACTGATGGGAGCACCAGTGACAGAATCTAGAACCTTTGGCTGACATAAAGCTCATATTACCATCACTGAGTTACTGGGATCCCATATGAACAAAAATGTGAATGGCACTCGTTTTTTATTATGTCAAAGAGGATTGTCCAGTGCAGCCTACTTCACATAGTACAAGTTTACTGAATTCAGTCTCAAAGAGTCGATAGTTCACCCAGGGATAGAAGGGATCGTTCACCCAAAAATGAACATTTTGTGAATGTAACCGTTTTTAGCACTCTAAAACAGGGCTGACAACTACTGTATATTGACATGTCTGAACATAGACAATTTTGTAGGTGTGGTTGATTTTCTCTGTATCTATAAATGAGAAGGTTCTAACGTCTCATCTGTGCTGTGCTTTATGTATGTGTTGATGTTTGCCTGTTCATCCGTAGGGAGATGAGAGCCCTTTATATTTTCCAGTGTCTGGGTAAAGTGAGCTCAGTTTTACATCTGAATGAATCTTCAGCTCTCCTCTTCCACCCCCTCATATCTGCCAGTGTTTGTCTCCGCATTACACACACACTTAAAAAAATGAATTCGCGTCACTCCGTTTATCACCATTTCTCAGTGGCCAGTAGGTTGCGTTTGAGTTAATCAGTCATTTTTAGCTAAGACTATTTATAGGACAAGTGTGTCAGTAGCTGTGGGCTCTATCTCTCTCTCTCTCTTTTAGCCTTCTCTGTCTCTTTTTTGCTTTCTTCCTCCATTCTTGTTTCTCTCTTTTCTTCTTGTCTTCACAGTCTGTATTCCTTCCCTCCTCTCTTATCTCTGTTTCCATGCCCTGTCCTTATGGACAGGGTTTGTGTTTGTTATATTTATATTGCATAAGCGACTGAGACTGCTACAGTCCAGGAGCTTGGTTCATAGACGAACCCACATGTTCTGACATTCATATATTCATGCAGGAGGTTTTTTGCGCATCAAGGAAATTTGTTTCTTAACCTCATCTGTAGCAAAACAGGAAAAAACAAAAATCTGCAAAAATAAGCGAAATCAGGAAAAAACAGCACTCTTGCTTCTGTGATGTTGCTAAACTATATCATATGATATAAATTTAGGACAAAAACCCATGCAGGGGCATTTTTTTGCCTTCATATCTTGAATATTACAGGCATAAAACTGCATTCATAAGCTACATTATGTTAAGTCATCATTCTGCATCATGTTTGTCAGCAGCTGCATGCAGTGTAAGATGACGTACAGGTCTGGGCAGGGAGGGGTGCATTAAAATGTGTTGTTAATTTTAATGCATTATTTTTTTCATAATTAAAAAAATAATAATTTCCTAGCCTTAAGGCTTCTAAATGTTATCTGAAACCCTCCCAAAAATGATAAGTGATACATATCTCTCCTGCATTTGGGATATTTTCAGTTTGTGTACCGCATTGACAAACATAATCAACTAATAAGACAAAAATTGCTTCCACTGACTTTTTTCAGCATTAGTATTGTAGATCTAGTCCAAGCATAAAGGTGCATTTAGTCCTTTTTACTTATTATTCCTGCATGAAGGATTTCATGTGATGCTCAGTACATATATATAAATTTGCATGTAAATGCATTTATATGTTTCATACCTTAATGATAGCTTGTGTCTACCCAAATACGAGACTAGATGCCTGTTATGAGGCCACGACCCCATGCCCTGTTTCTCCATGCTAATTAGGCTGTCTAACCAGTAGCGGCCTACTTCTGCATTTGACGCTTAGCAACACCCTGTAGAGTTCAGTAATGAAACGGCTATTATTAATTGGTCTCATTTCCTTACCTAATACTTCCACTACTTGATAGCGCTCTCTATCTTTCACCTCTTTGGTATCTCTTTATTAAGCAAGCTTGACTCAGTAGAGACATTTATAGCGGCTTTGACATTTTCATCTTCATATTCGCATTCATATTCTTCATCAGCATGTAACACAGAGTTAAAAAATGCAAACACACATACAAACACATATACACTACAGTTAAAATGTTTAGAGTCAGTAAGAATTTCTTTAAAAAAAAAAAATCTTTATTCATCAAGAACACATTAAATGGAGCAAAAGTAACAGTGAAGACATTTACGTTTGTTATTTCATTTTCAATTTCATATCATTCCATATAAACGGAGGCGTAGCAATAGGGCAGGCAATTGCCTGGAGCCCCGCATTTTGAGGGGGCCCCCGACAGCTGACCATTTGAACAATCGAAAATGTCATTATTAATATAACATGGAGCAACACATCTGCATCCCCCCTAGGGGGACCCCTCTCGCATTACACTAGATGTGCTTGCTTTTTCCTTTTCCTTTTCAAACTGGCACAGCGCTTACTTGTGCATTTGCTAATTTAAACTTGAAGAGCACTTATATATCCATCTGGCAGCCAGAAGCGGAAAAAAGCAAGAAGAGGAGGAAAAGAGGAAACATAACAGCGGTAAATGATGGAGATGAGATTGACTTAAGGATAATTATATGACAAACGTTTTCGTTGTTAATTCCATCTTATTTTCGTTTAATTATTTGCAAGATGAATTACTGGTAATAGTGGTCGACCGATATTGGTAAATTTTAAATAATATTAATAATAATAATAATAAATGTGTAAAATAAACATATTTATAAATATATAAATAAATATTTAATAAATATATAATTAAAAAGGAAGTAAGCACTGTAACTAACAGGGCACTCAGTAATCTGGGAAGTTTGTGTGCATTGGGATTTGGGAATCATATTTCAATGAAATGTTCATTAGTCATTCAAAGATTTGTTTAAATGATATGAATGCGTATTTGCTGAATGCTGACGGCAAACGAGAACGTATTATAATGTTTGCCTTTCTGTAAATAATAATATAAAAGCAATCGTTATAATACTTTTTTTTGTATACATTTTAATTCCTTTGTTTAACAGTTCTTTCTGATTATTAGACAGATTTCTGTCCGTATTAGACAGAACTGTTAAGGACGACTGTTAAGAACTGTTACGTGAACAAGGAGAATGTGAACGCTGTGTGCACAGGCGCTGCCTCTCTCAGCGCCAACAAAATAAAAGTCCTGCCTCGAACTCATCGGCCAAACAGAAAAACTTATCGGCCGATGCCGATATTTGAAAAATGCCAAATATCGGCCGATATATCGACCTTGGGGATATATCGGTCGACCACTAACTGGTAATAGTCCAGTTACTAATAGGGTTACTGGGAAACAGGTTAGCTAGGGTTGCACTTAGCAGCAGCATATTATAGGTGGTACCGAGAAAAACGTGCACATCACCAGCGTCACCGCTTGGCAAGTTTCAGTACCAGGGATGCAAACTTGTCACCTTTCGGTGAAATTCGCCATTTTGAATTCAAAATGGGTCATTTGTGTGATTCGTGTAGATCCGCGTTTTTTTAAAGTGTACCAACTCAACCTGCTTGAAGTCACCCGCTTTCAAACGCTCCTGTGTGTTTTTGTGTGCATGCTCTGGTTTCGAATTACAAAACCAAAAGTTTCTATTTACGTGTTTTGCAGAGTTGAGTTTTGTAGCCAATCACAGGCTTCTCTGTTGAAAGCAATGGCCAATCAGAGGCGTTTACTGCACGTTAGTTGGAATCCGCTCCGATCTAATTTTTGTTTCCGCAAGTTTATGTAGTTCTACATGCTCACAGATCTTCCTGTTATCACAAGACAAAAAGAATGCATACACGATGTAAATAAGATATTCATTGTGTAGTTAGTTATTGATTATATCAGGAGTTTCCGCGCGAGTAAGCTCGGACAGTTACGCTATAAGGGAAGCGTTCTTTGCTCGGTTTTTACTTCATTCACAGTTTGAAGAAAAGTTTAAGAGGACCAAACTGTCCACATATACTGTTTCAGGAATGACAAACATGAGTGAATCCGCCAAATTGATCCGCTATTGACGGTGATAAGATAACTGTAGCAATGGACGGAATGAACTATCTGACAATGTCAAAACAGAGCTGTGCTTTAAGTGATGCAGAGTAAATTCAGAGTAACAAAACTACAGCAGCAAGTCTGTGTTGCCTTTAGCAGCTTCTACAGGTAAAGATAACCTAAAGCACTCGTTTGATGTGTTCTTTTTAGGCAGTGTTTGAAAAATTAAAATTTTAAATTAAATTAAAAAGAAGCCAAAATATTGAATGCATTTAATTATTATACCATTAATAATTAACTTAATTTGTAGTTAACTAGTTAAGTATTTAAATACTATCTTCTGGCAACAAATTAATGTCCATATGCCAATAACTCTAAGATAATACAAGTTGTGTTCAAAGTCATGTTCAGTTAAACAGACAAGCCTTCTTCATGAATGAAAGTGAACATTTCAAGTGAATTTGTGAATTTTTTTAAAAAATAATAATAAAGGCTTTAAATTATTATAAGTGTTTAAAAAATGTAGGGTTTTAGGTTTTATGATGGGGGGGAACTCATCTTTGTCACCTTTTTCACCCATGATGGGTTTGCATCCCTGAAGTGTTTACATTTTGCATATTGTAAACAAATTAAATGCATTATATAAGTCACTTTAGAATATAAATTATACCATGTTTCAGATGATAAAAAATGTGACTTGTAGTCTGGAAAATACAGTATAGCAAATAATTTTGCAGACCCCCTGGTTATGGGTCAAGGACCCCAGTTTGAATGACCCGTTAAACATTTGTTTCCCGGGGATTAATTTTACATGCGCAAAAAGCAGCAAACAGCAGAACATGCAGAACATGATGGATTCATCATATCACATCACGCACCTGCAGCACTTCTGCGAGCGGAGAAAAACATAATAAAGCTAGGCTATATAAATATATATATATATATATATATATATAATAAC
>NW_015549720.1:84627-90690 GCF_001515605.1 Sinocyclocheilus anshuiensis
TAATGATTTTTGGCATAAAAGAAAAATCAATAATTTTGACCCATACAATGTATTTTTGGCTATTGCTACAAATATACCCCAGCGACTTAAGACTGCTTTTGTGCTCCAGGGTCACATTTATTCTTTCACCAGTAATTAAATGCAGGTTTAAAATGTAGGTTTTATTAATTTTAAATAAATATAAAATAAATAAAAGTATTAAAGTAATAATTTAAAACTATGTAATACATTAATAATATTAATAAATATACAATTATTATTATTATTATTATTAATACACAAATTAGTATTTAACATAACCAGTAAAAATGTTGCTGTCAGGTAGATTTTTTTATTAATTTCTTTCTAGATGTTTTAGTTGATACTTTTATTCAGCAATGACACGTTCAACTGTTCAAAAGTGACAGTAAATACATTTATAAAAATGTATAATTTACAAAAGATATCTCTTTCAAATAAATGCTGTTCTTTTGAACTTTCCACAAAAATATGAAGCAGCACAACTGTTTTCTAATAACCAGTAATGTTTCTTGAGCAGCAAATCAGCATATTAGAATGATTTCAGAAGGATTCAAGATTTTTTTTTTTATTTGTCACATACACAGTTTTATAGAGAATATATAACCAGCAGTGCAATGTAAAATGTGTCATGTGACACTCCTGGAGTAATGATGCTGAAAATTCAGCTTTGATCACAGGAATAAATTACATTTTGCAATATTTTTAAATAGAAAACAGTTATTTTAAATTGTAATACAATATTAGTTTTTTACTGTATTTTTCATTAAATAAATTCAGCCTATGTTCAGTTAGCCAGTCATCATCACAAAATAATGTTTAGATCAGGTTTGCTGAATATGTCAGTCAAAATGGACTACATGCGCGGTTACTTCCTGGTTTTAGAGAAGCCAGCTCAGTCATTTCCGGTATACTATATACTACATACTGTATACTGTTTCAGGAATGACAAACGCGAGTGTAAAAAATTATGCGAGTGAATCCGCCAAATTGATCCGCGATTGACAGTGATAACTGTAGCAATGGATGTAACGAACTATCTGAGAAGCCAATGTCAAAACAGAGCTGTGCTTTAAGTGATGCAGAGTAAATTCAGAGTAACAAAACTACAGCAGCAAGTCTGTGTTGCCTTTAGCAGCTTCTACAGGTAAAGATAACCTAAAGCACTCGTTTGATGTGTTCTTTTTAGGCAGTGTTTGAAAAATTAAAATTTTAAATTAAATTAAAAAGAAGCCAAAATATTGAACTTATTTAATTATTATACCATTAATAATTAACTTAATTTGTAGTTAACTAGTTAAGTATTTAAATAATTTACCATACTAGGCTGTTGGTGTCTGGGCTTATTTATTTTATTTATTTTTAAATGACATAGCACTTGCTATACTTCATAGTCATTTTATAATAAATCCAAAAGCAAGACCTGAGAAAAAACTAGGGAGTTGAAATGGCAATTTGGCAACTGAGCTAATGAGTGATCCTCTGCTGCCATCTACTGGAGATAATGGTAATTTCATGTCATTTTCATCTTAAGTCTTTGTTTCCCCCTCGTCTTCTTCATGAATGAAAGTGAACATTTAAAGTGAATTTTTGGCAGAGTTAAAAAATAATAATAAAGGCTTTAAATTATTATAAGTGTTTAAAAAATGTAGGGTTTTATTTTGAGAGGGGTGCTCATCTTTGTCACCCATGATTAGTTTGCATCCCTGGGTACTGTGTCTTGCTGCCAGTGTGGAGCCCACGAATCAATATAAATACATATTACATTTACTTAGTTACAATATTTATTTAGCTCTTCTACATTAAATTAGTTAACATAATTAGTTGTCAACTAATAAAACTAGTAAAGCTGATAAAAAAATACCTCAGATCAACAATGAACTAAGAGAGGCTTTGAGTTGTATCTTCTGCCATAAAGATGAAGATTTAAATTTTGTTAAAGGATAAGCACTTTGTTTTAAAAAAAATAAACAATTTATGTTCTATTATATGTGTTTTAACTACTTGTTGTATGTTGTATAAATATATATCTAGGTAACGAAGATATATTAACAAAATAATCTTTTAGAAGGGCCCCATCTAAAAGATTATTTTGTTAATATATCTTCGTTACCCAGATATATATTTATACAACATACAAAAAGTAGTTAAAACACACATAATAGAACATACATTTTTATTTTTTTTAAACAAAGTGCTTATTCTTTAACAAAATATCAATCTTCATCTTTATGGCAGAAGATACAACTGACAGCCTCTCTTGGTTCATTGTTGACCTGAGGTATGTTTTATCAGCTTAACTAGTTTTATTAGTTGACAACTAATTATGTTAACTCAACTAATTTAATGTAGAAGAGCTAAATAAATAATGTCAACTAAGTAAATGTAATGATATTTATTTATATTGATTCGTGGGCTCCACACTGGCAGCAAGACACAGTACCCAGGGATGCAAACTAATCATGGGTGACAAAGACGAGCACCCATAAAATATAATTTTCCAAACATTGCCTAAAAATGACACATCACAGGAGAGCTTTATATCGCCAAAAGTGCCAGAAGTAAAATGTTATTACTTACCCCGTGGGTGGGGCTAGTTGTAACAGACAGAGGGTTAGTTGTAACACTTGCTGGTAGAGTCAGATTTCACAAAATCAATTGAAATTGAAATTCAGTTTAGTTTAAATTGTAGTATATTTCCTCATAGTACTCAACTCTACATTTTTTATTCTACATAGCACAGTATGTCCATTTATTGATCTATTAAAACAATACTCTTGAGTGTAGACAAATGGATTTATTTGCAACATTAGCAAACTGGTTCAATAAAATGTATTTTTATTATTACCATAGTAGATAAATAAATTAAAATCATCTCACTCTTAACATTTATCAAGACATTTCAACCTCTTCAACTGTGTGATTTAAGGGAGATTAGACATTAACTTATGTCAAGCTTTCTTTTTAAACTTTAAAAACAGACCTGTATATAGGCCTAGGTTTCAACTTAATGAACCGATAGGCTAACATTTCAAAATCATTTAACCTTGTTTTTCACATTTAAACATTTGATACTGTTTGCATAAGTGTTTTCAAGTTAAATATAAAAAAATGTAAGACATCTTTTCACTCTGTTTCTGTAGGTATGTATAAACTTTTCAGTGTTCAGTGTTATTAAACAAATGATAAATCTAACAAATGAACAAATTGTTCATCTCACAGTAAGTGGAAACATTTTCAACATACCACTGCATGCACAACGTGTAGAAACAACTCGTTACTACAACTTACTCTTCATCACACACATGACAAACATAATGTTCATATCCTTCGGTGCATAACTCATGTGCCCACCCATCACAAAAAACACATTTCACCCATTTCTCTCCAGGTGTAGAGGATGTAAAATCCTCACCACACACAAGACAGTTCTCTGAGTTAGTCAACTAGATTAATTACTTTTACATACATCACACAAGGCATCCTAAAATTTCTTAACTGTGTATAAACTGTATACACACTACCAGTAAAAAGTTTAAAATTTAGATTTGATAATGGGAATAAATTCTATTTTAAAAAATATTCAAATAGAAAGCATGCATTTTTCGTTTACGAACGACAAAGCAGTGTAGAGTTACATGGCAGATGCCATAAGTATTTGCCACACTCCGTACGGACCTGCCTCTCTCCACCTCCCTGGCTGCTAAACTCTAAACTTCCCTAGTCACTCCCCTAGTTGTGGACCTTCTACGATTTCTCACCCTGTCTTAACCCTGTGCAACTATCTAAAAAGTCCGTGTTACTATTTACCCCGCGTTATTTTGTGCCTCGCGCTCCCCTAGTTGCTTCCACTGTTAGAAGGAAAAGATTCAAGTGATTGTGCCGGCGCCGCATGCGCACACACCGTTAAGCATTGCTACCGAAAATGCAGCCTGCTCATTATCATAATAAAATACAGTCAGTCAAACATGTGGAAAAAATGCACTGCTCAGTTTAAATATGTAGTAAAATCTGTGCCGTTAAGCGTGATCACCGTACCGCCGTGAATGATGTTATGCAAACCATTTTGTTTTACGTGCACTGGAACGCGAGTGAAGTAGGCTACATAATAAATAATATTTTGGCATTCAAATACATCGCGAATACGGAAACATTTGATTTTGTGTCGAATGAGAGACGCAACGTTGGTTTCAGTTTCGTTTTAGCCTAAATTAATTCGTTTTGGCTTGTCGTTTAGTTATAGCTTCTTATATTTTTAATTATTGTTCTTTTCTATATACTGTTAATTGAAAGGCTTTGTTGTGGAGTGAGTGGAACTAAAATAGCCTAGCTATGTTTACAGTGTTTATTATAATGTTTGTAAACATTTCGCGTCGGCATAAAAAAACTTCTTCTTTTTTTTTATTTTTTATACGCATTTCAACCATGCAGAAAACCTTTTTAAATATTCTGATAAATTACTAAAAATAAATAAATGACTTTTTAAACCGTTTAACTGATTGTATTAATCGGTCAAAATTCTTCACGGTCGGTTAACGGTTAACCGGTTAAAATTAACATCCCTAATCCCTGGGTACTGTGTCTTGCTGCCAGTGGGGAGCCCACAAATCAATATAAATAAATATCATTACATTTACTTAGTTGACATTATTTATTTAGCTCTTCTACATTAAATTAGTTGAGTTGACATAATTAGTTGTCGAGTAATAAAACTAGTAAAGCTGATAAAAACACCTCAGGTCAGCAATGAACCAAGAGAGGCTGTCAGCAGCTGGCACTTATTTCAATTGAACAGAAAATACGAAGGTCTTTGGATATGGAGGACATAGTGACAGCATTTGCTGTAGCTAAGGCTCATAAGCCCCATTTTTTGGGGACAATCCGTTACTGTAAATATGAAGATTGTACTGTTTCTTCAAGATTGTATTGTACAGTATTGTATCTTCTGTCATAAAGATGAAGATTGATATTTTGTTAAAGAATAAGCACTTTGTTTAAAAAAATAAACAATTTATGTTCTATTATGTGTTTTAAGTACTTTTTGTTTGTTGTATAAATATATATCTAGGTAACGAATATATATTAACAAAATAATCTTTTGGAAGGGCCTCATCTATTAATTTTGCCGGGGGCCCCCACTTCATCTTGGTTCGCCTCTGCATATAAACGTTTTATTCATCAATGAATCAAAAAATTATCACAGTTTCCACAAAATATTAAGCAGCACAACTGTCTTCAACATTGATAATAATAAGAAATGTTTTTTGAGCATCAAATTAGCACATTAGAATGATTTCTGAAGGATCATGTGACACTGAAGACTGGAGTAATGATGCTGAAAATCCAGCTTTGCATCACAGGAATAAATTACATTTTAAAATATATTACAATACAAAATAGTTATTTTAAACTGTAATAATATTTCACAATATTGTTGTTTTTACTGTATTTCTAAAGAAATAAATGCATACTTGGTGAGCATAAGAGACTTCTTTTAACCCCAGACTTTTGAACAGTATTATATGTGTATGCCAGCATAGCTGTGTTCAATTTAAAAAATATGTATAGAAACTCAATGTATATATTAACATATTTTAGATGTGTAATATTTTTAGATTTAGTTTTTTTTTAATAAATTTAAATATGAATATACAGTATCTCACAGAAGTGAGTACACCCCTCACATTTTTGTAAATATTTTATATCTTTTCATGTGACAACACTGAAGAAATGACACTTTGCTACAATGTAAAGTAGTGAGTGTACAGCTTGTATAACAGTGTAAATTTGCTGTCCCCTCAAAATAACTCAACACACAGCCATTAATGTCTAAACCGCTGGCCACAAAAGTGAGTACACCCCTAAGTGTAAATATTGACACATTGGGCCCAAAGTGTCAATATTTTGTGCGCCCACTAGGGGTGTAACGGTACACGTATTCGTACCGAACCGTTTCGGTACGGGTCTTTTGGTTCGGTACGCATGTGTACCGCACCAATACAGTTTTTTTTTTTTTTTTTTTTTTTTTTCCGGGAATTTACAAAA
>NW_015549720.1:91179-104038 GCF_001515605.1 Sinocyclocheilus anshuiensis
ATATACAGTATCTCACAGAAGTGAGTACACCCCTCACATTTGTGTAAATATTTTATTATATCTTTTCATGTGACAACACTGAAGAAATGACACTTTGCTACAATGTAAAGTAGTGAGTGTACAGCTTGTATAACAGTGTAAATTTGCTGTCCCCTCAAAATAACTCAACACACAGCCATTAATGTCTAAACCGCTGGCCACAAAAGTGAGTACACCCCTAAGTGTAAATATTGACACATTGGGCCCAAAGTGTCAATATTTTGTGCGCCCACTAGGGGTGTAACGGTACACGTATTCGTACCGAACCGTTTCGGTACGGGTCTTTTGGTTCGGTACGCACCGACCATGGTGAGGCCTGTTCTGAGTGGAACCTGTCCTGTTAAACCGCTGTATGGTCTTGACCACCGTGCTGCAGCTCAGTTTCAGGGTTTTGGCAATGTTCTTTTAGCCTACGCCATCTTTATGTAGAGCAAAAATTCTTTTTTTCAGATCCTCAGAGAGTTCTTTGCCATGAGGTGCCATGTTGAACTTCCAGTGACCAGTATGAGAGAGTGAGAGCGATAATACCAAATTTAACACACCTGCTCCCCATTCACACCTGAGATCTTGTAACACTAATGAGTCACATGACACCGGGGAGCAAAAATGGCTAATTGGGCCCAATTTGGACATTTTCACTTAGGGGTGTACTCACTTTTGTGGCCAGCGGTTTAGACATTAATGGCTGTGTGTTGCGTTATTTTGAGGGGACAGCAAATTTACACTGTTATACAAGCTGTACACTCACTACTTTACATTGTAGCAAAGTGTCATTTATTCAGTGTTGTCACATGAAAAGATATAATAAAATATTTACAAAAATGTGAGGGGTGTACTCACTTCTGTGAGACACTGTAATTAGCCTATTAGTTACTGCCTTAAAGTGTTAGTAGACTTTCCTAAACTAACTTTTTAGTGTCATGTCAGTTCCAGAATATATTCCAGAGTAACAGAGTATAAATGGCCTCATACAGCATGCAGATGTAATATTGCTGTGTTACTCAATTACACCACATCTGACCCCCATTTCCACATACACCATTCTACATCCCTCCTTTCCTGCCTTGCTTAATTTACAGGTCTGTCCCTGGCTGTGCTCTGCCAGTGAATCTGTCTTGTGGGTATTAATACTGACAGAGAGGATGGGAAATTAATGGTGCATGTAGTGAAATTAAAGCCCTGTCTAATGACTGCACCTATCTCCTTTCTGACCTTGTCTCGCAGCCCACAAGGGCACTGGGGTGAACCGTAAATCTCACAAATCCATCTCTATAACCTTACAGTGTGTTATCAATGAAAGTTGTGGAAATAAAATGTGTGCGTGTTCACGCTACAGCTACAGGTTTAACCGAATCTGCATGAATGAAAGGAGGTGTGTCTGTGCACGGGTGTTTCATTGTGTTGTATGATGTGTATGCATGCATTTTATATGTGTATTCGCTAACTCAAGGTTATGCATGGACATGATTTATTATTACTGATTATTACAGGTTCATAAAAGATGCATCATCTACTGTAATCATGTGTGAGCGTGTGTAAATGAGGGCTTTTGCATTTACCTGCTGTATTCGCAACCTCCCTTCCTTCCCCAGTCCCTGCTTCTGTTGTCATAGCAACCCTCTGATGATAACAATAGGGACTAGAGGTGTTTGGGGAGGGTTCAGGGGGAAAAGGACGGGAAAGGAATAAAGAGAGAAAGAGCGAGTAGAGGCGGAGGAGGCAAAAGAGCTACTTCTCCAGCTGATTGCCATAGCTCATCAAATTCCTTCACATCATCGGCACTATGACTAACCACAGCCCTGTCCAAAACACTCACCCACTCGCACATTCTGACTCTCTCTGATTGCTCTGTTTTTGCTCTCTCCCACCACCAATGTCTTCACATCATTGCCATGATGATGCTAATTAAGTGCATGACAACCATGACCACTTGTGTATTTGGAAGGCTCATTTGCTGTTGTCCACATGACGTCCTGCAATAGTAGTGTCTCGGCAGAGCGGCAGAAATGGCTTATGTAATGAGATGCGGGTATCAAGGTTGTAGGATTGGTTTGAACACAGACTTGATATTATAATTATTAAAACAAACCGGTGATTGAAGCAATGAGTCACAGTGACCAGCTTGATCATATTCACAAAGCAAATTCAGTTGCATAGAAGTAAGTCTGGCAATATGTGACCACATGTGGACCACAAAACCAGTCTTAAGTCGCTGAGGTATATTTGTAGCAACAGCCAAAAATACATTGTATGGGTCAAAATTATTGATTTTTCTTTTATGCCAAAAATCATTAGGATATTAAATAAAGATCATGTTCCATGAAGATATTTTGTAAATTTCCTACTGTAAATATATTAAAACTTAATTTTTGATTAGTAATATGCATTGCTAAGTACAAATTTAAAGGCGATTTTCTCAATATTTCGATTTTTTTTGCACCCTCAGATTCCAGATTTTCAGATAGTTGTATCTCGACCAAATATTGTCCTATCATGACAAACCATACATCAATGGGAAGCTTATTTATTCAGCTTTCAGATTATGTATAAATCTCAATTTCGAAAAATTTACCCTTATGACTGGTTTTGTGGTCCAGGGTCACATATAGGGAAAATAACATTTACCTCATATCCTAAGTCTCATTTTCTATGTACTTATACATTAATAAAAATAAATTAAAACATTTTAAAGGGATAGTTCATCAAAAATGAAAAATGTGTCGTCATTTACTTATGCTCATGTCCTTCCAAACCTGTATGACTTTTTCGTCTGTGGAACATAAAAGAAGATATTTTGAAAAAATTGTTTGACTATACAATGGAAGTCAGTGGTCACCAAAACTGTTTGTTTACCAGCATTCTTTAAAATATATTCTTTTGTGTTCTGCAGAAGAATAAGTTGTGTCTGTTGTCTGTATCTAGCTGTTTTCTACATAACTTTGTATCAAATTAATTGTGATAAGATTTTCTAGTTTTAAGAAAGTCACCATTTTCAGTATTTACATTAGTCATTGTCAAGTCATGATGTCACATTTATTTATGTAGCAGTTTATAAAATACAGATAAAATACTTAGAAATTCTTTTTAATTTGATGTTGCTTATAATTTTATGTCTTTAATTCCTAAACAGATTAAATGGATGTTTGAATACCAATAAATGTGGAGATGCATTATTAAAGTGAATTTGGCTGTTTCTCTTGTTTGTTCTCTCACGCTCCTGCAGGGATCTGCCTCAATATGGACACAAGCAGTGGCAGTCCTATTTTGGCCGAACATTTGACATATACACCAAGCTGTGGAAGTTTCAGCAGCAGCACAGGTCAGCCCTCTAGATAGATCTATTTTTGAAACCGAAAGGTCTGTTTTTACCAAAAGCACAAAAATAGAGCAGGTTTTTTGGCTTAGAACTACGTAAGACTGACGATTTAATATGCATGATCAAACTTCCCTCTGATGGTTCGTCTGCACCAATGATGTCAACATTAATGACAGATGATTTCTTATTTGGTTTTGCTTTACTGGAGAATAGACAAGTCCTGGACAACCGGTACGGTCTCAAGAGGTGGCAGATAGGGGAAGTGGCCTCAAAAATTGGCCAGCTGTACTACCATTACTAGTAAGGAGCTTTTTTAACACAACTCTTTATTCAGCTCGTTTCAAACTGTGTATTTTAGGTATTTTTTTTACACATTATTATTTTTTAATCTTCAGCCTCCGCACTTCAGAAACAAGCTACCTAAATGAAGCCTTTTCCTTTTATTCGGCAATTCGCCAACGATCATATTACCACCAAGTCAACAAGGAAAACAGGTGAAAAGAAGCTACTGTACATACTTGTTTGATTTTGATTTACCATGTTCTGGAAAGTTCTTTGAAGTAACATACTTATGAGCAAAAGTAAAGATCTCAAATGTCTGTATTATACAGTCTTCAGTTCATTAATCTCGCCCTGTTTCCTTTGCGCAGGCCAGAGCTGGTTGTAAAAAAGCTGAGGTATTATGCTCGGTTTATCGTTGTTTGTCTGTTGCTCAACAAGATGGACCTAGTTAAAGTGTTGGTCAAGGTAAGTCATGGACAGCAGACCAAACGAATCAGTTACACATTTTTAGTCCATGGCTCACTATAGATATTGAACAGAGGTTCTTGCCAAAAGATTGGTCAGCACAGACAGTCTGTTGGCCACTTATGCATCTGGAATTAAGACAAAAATCATGCCTCATCAATTTTGGCACATTTATGTAAAATTACACACCGTCAGCCATTACTCATATACATTTTTTTAATTTAATATTTACAAAGTACTAATCCCTATACTGCCAACAATGCACTGTTTATGAGAAGAAAAACAAAGTAGGCTATACATGGGTGTGTCTGAGACCATCTGTGGTGTCTTTTTCTGCAGGAGCTGTCTGAAGAGATTGAGGACTACACCCAACGCTTCAACACAGAGGACCAGTTAGAGTGGAACCTGGTGCTGCAGGAAGTTGCTGCTTTTGTGGAGGTGAGATTTTAGTCTATAATGTGCATAAAAGTGCAATCAGTATCACCATGAAACGCCATTCACAGTTCATTTACTTCCATAATGTGATGACTTGCCAAGTGAAATAGAAAAATAGGGAAAAAAAAAAGTTTTCTACCTAATATTAATGTTAAAAACCTAATTATGTATAAAATTAATGTAATAAAACTAATTATGCAATAAAACTATGACTGTTGTTAGAATGTAATAATTGTGATTAAAAATAAATTATATTAAAAAATACTGTATAAAACACATTTAATTAATATCCAATATTCAACCCTAAAAATATATATATTTAATAAAGTCGTTATTTCCTTTCAACTTCTTTAGTGGATTCAAACTCCAGTTTAAAAAGCCCTGCTCTATATGATGGATAGGGAGAGGGGCTTGAAGCATAGTCATGTGGGCATATGAGGTGGAGCAAGTTAGGATTTTGCTGAAAAATTATGAAACCGTTTTTACATTGGAATATTATACACCAGTTCACAGTAAGACCAAGCACATACATTATACTACTGTTCAAAAGTTTGTGGTCAGCCTTTTATGCTCACAGAGGCTGCATTTATTTGTTCAAAAATATAGCAACAACAGTAATAATGAAATATTATTACTATTAAAATGATCAATGTTAGGGTGGCCATACGTGCCATTTTTACGGGACACGTCCTGGCCAGGATTTCTATATTTGGCTTCGTTTTCCTGTTTTCATACTTCCTTAGGGTAATGATCGAAAAGTAGCTTGACCAATAACGTGCAGGCATTGTACATAATCGACCAATCGAGAAGGTGGGATCTATAGAGAGCAGTCAAAGCGATACAAATACGCATACAGATTAGATGTGTTCATTCGTTCATTCGACTTGAAGCGGCGCTGTGCAAATCGATCAGTGTTTGACATCAAAGTACTGCGAGAGCGATTCGAAAGCATAAGGAGCTTCTGCTCTCTATAGCTCTCACGGATGTCATACACCGATCGGACCTGGATATTTGAGGTAATATAGAAATCCTGGCCAGGACGTGTCCCGTAAAAATGGCACGCATGGTCACCCTAATCAATGTTGACTGTATTTGTGCTTCGTAATATTTTTCAGGATTTTTGATGAATAGAGAGTTAAAAAAAAAAAAACAGTTTATCTGAAATGGACATCTTTTGTAACATAAACGTCTTTACTGTCACTTCTGATCAATTAAGTGCTGAATAAAAGTATTAGTTTGTTTCAAAAGTCTTACTGAATGGTAGTGTACAGTAAATCAGATTAATTTTTTATTACTTTAAAAGAGAAATTTGTCAAATGTGCACTCTTAAAAAACAAAATATCTCAAATGCTATACTTATACACAACCTTGACTGTTACTTAAAGGACAGGCTTAGTGCAAAGTAAGACTTTTGGCACTGTTTATGACAAATATTCATATTTTCTTGACATTTGTGTAATTTTTTTTTTTTTTACTATTTTTCTATCTACACAGGCAGATCCTCTTATGATCCTAAATGATGACAATGCCGTGGTGGTCCTATCCAATCGGCTGCAGGAGGGGGGTGTGCCCCCTCTTGAACAGGGCATGGTGGTTGGCCAGCTCACCTTGGCAGATGCGCTCATCGTTGGCAACTGTAACAATCAGGTGGGAGTACAGCTGAGCAAGTTACATAAGTCAAACTCAAGCGGTGCTTTCTTATGTAAATGATTAGACACTTCAAACTTGTCGTGTAGGTTATAATAACCATAGTGTTTATTATAGTCTGGTTTTTGTGATGGATGGATTTTATGTGGTTTACAGGTGAAGTTTAGCGAGCTGACCATCGATATGTTTCGTATGCTCCAAGCGCTTGAGAGGGAACCAGTGAACCTAGCCACACAAAGCTCCAAGCCAGGGACACTTGTAAGAGAAGACTCTTACACTCTCCCTGTCACTCTCTATGTTGAGTGTTTCTGAGTATTTCCACCCTTCCTCCCTTGCTATTTCAGTACTTCACCTTTGTCAGTGGCTCTCTCTCACTGTTCTTTCTCACTCCGCCTGCTCTCGGTGTCTCTCTATTCCTCTCTCACTCATTTATCTCTCTTATTATAGGAGCCCAATGAAAAGCCAGCCAAGAGAGAGAACCCTCATAAATATCTCCTCTACAAACCAACCTTCAGCCAGCTCTACACTTTCCTGTCTGCCTCCTTCAAGGTTTGGCTGATGTCATTCCAGTTTTTAGCACCTGTCAATTTGTTGTCAATCCATCCTGTCATTTATGTCCTGGTTTGACTCTATATTGCGCAAGACCTTGTAGCCGACACGATGATTAAGCTTAAATCAAATGTGCCATAACCATCGATATGTTTCGTATGCTCCAAGCGCTTGAGAGGGAACCAGTGAACCTAGCCACACAAAGCTCCAAGCCAGGGACACTTGTAAGAGAAGACTCTTACACTCTCCCTGTCACTCTCTATGTTGAGTGTTTCTGAGTATTTCCACCCTTCCTCCCTTGCTATTTCAGTACTTCACCTTTGTCAGTGGCTCTCTCTCACTGTTCTTTCTCACTCCGCCTGCTCTCGGTGTCTCTCTATTCCTCTCTCACTCATTTATCTCTCTTATTATAGGAGCCCAATGAAAAGCCAGCCAAGAGAGAGAACCCTCATAAATATCTCCTCTACAAACCAACCTTCAGCCAGCTCTACACTTTCCTGTCTGCCTCCTTCAAGGTTTGGCTGATGTCATTCCAGTTTTTAGCACCTGTCAATTTGTTGTCAATCCATCCTGTCATTTATGTCCTGGTTTGACTCTATATTGCGCAAGACCTTGTAGCCGACACGATGATTAAGCTTAAATCAAATGTGCCATAGAATGTACTCTTAAATGACAAATTGTACTTTTAGCAAACATTCACTACCGTTCAAAAGTTTGGGGTCAGCAAGAGCTTTTTATTTTTGAAAGAAATTTCATACATGGATGCATTAAATTGATCAGTAAAGACTTTTACATTGTTTGTTTATTTATTTATTTATTTATTTATTTAATAGCTGTTCTTTTGAACTTGACACAAAAATTTGTTTCCACAAAAAAAAAAAGCAGCACTACTGTTTTCAACATTGATGATAATAATAAGAAATCTTTCTTCAGCACCAAATTAGCATATTAGATTGATTTCTGAAGAATCGTGTGACACTGAAGACTGGAGTAACAATTGCTAAAAATCATCAAAGGAATAAATTACATTTGAAAATGTATTGAAATAGTAGGCAGTTATTTCAAATGCTAATAATATTTTACGCTATTACTGTTTTCAGTGTATTTTTGCCTTGATAAGCAAAAGAGACTTCTTTCAAAGTTATTTAAACATCTTACTGACCCAAACTTTTGAACAGCAATGTACCTATTTAAAATGTACTCTTTCTCTTGAGCAAAAACACACCAAAGATATCTTGTACTACACAGATTTATATCCAAACAAATGCTCACTAGAATGAAAATGTTCCTTCCTATAAAATGTAAAACCTACAGCTAGACTAAATCCTTTTGGCTATTTAAAATAGGGAGGAGCCCAAACCTGTTTCAATAGGAAACACATTAACAGCTCATCGAATGATTTTATGGGGCTTTTAAAGCCTGAGGATCTCATTATAATTCAATAGTCAAGGGCAAATACAAATAAAACTGCTTTATTTCTGTACAGTTATTGCATTCTGGTTGTCTATCCCGTGTGCTAGTTTGGGTTCTGTTGTCTCGAGTGACACCTCGTGTGAGCGTGTGTGCAGCAGCATGGCATGCTACAGGGGTGTTAGCGTGTTACTATCTACTCTGCTGTAGCGTAGCGCCTCAAGAGTGTGAGGAAAACCCACACGCACACATGACTCAGATACTTTGATTTTGCTATGCAGCAGTTCTTTTTGAACATTTCATTTTTTCCCCATCGTGCTTCATTGTTTGTTTAGATAAATAATTACAAATAATTGTCACAGGCACTTGCATGTGCTTTTTTTAACCATTTCCAGTCATTAGCTGTTCTGTGTGTGCGTTTCACTGTTTGCAAAGATGAATACTACCTCCTGTTATATTGTGAAACGTATTATTAGTCTTGAGGGTGTTACTGAGATGCTCTGGCTGCATAGCACTTAAGAGTGCCACTGAACTTAATAATTAGCTTGCTATGACACTGCTTTACTATTTGTACTATTGTGAATGTTCTGATTTAATTAGCCAATTAAAAGGATCCATTTTTCTGATGAAAGTTTTCTTTTCTTTCACTGATTCTTTTATTGCTAGGAGCTGCCAGCCAATAGTGTCCTGCTGGTTTATCTCTCTGCCACTGGAGTGTTTCCTACTGGACGCTCAGAGTGTGAAGGTATGCCGAGGTGTTTTAGCTCACTGTTGTTCTGACATCACTGGATGTTCTCTTAATATTTACATAAATATCTACTAAATATAAGCACTTGTGGAACACTGCTCAGCCAATCAAATTAGAGGATTCAAAGATTTGTGTAATATATGATGTGTCTTACAAACATACTGACTTCGAAAACATATATTATGTATGATGTGTCTTACAAACATACTGACTTCGAAAACATATCTGCATTAACAGACTGATACTAAATGCTTGTCAGCCTTTTCCGTGGAGAATAATATCTAATCTTTCAACTTTTGAACATGTTAAGTGGGTATTTTCTGCATGAAAAAATCCATGCGAGAATATCTGGAAGCGTAATGTACGTAGAGCAGAAATTATATACACCACTGTTCAGTCTCTTATGCTCACTATAATATGTTTATTGTTGTCTATCAATAGTAAGTAATATTATAATCGATAATATTGTGAATTATTACAATTCAAAATATCCTTTTTCTGTTTCAGTATATTTTGAAATGTAGTTTATTCCTGCGATGGCAGAGCTGAGTTTTCAGAAGCCATTACTCCAGTCTTCAGTGTCACATGATCCTTCAGAAATCATTCTAATATGCTGATTTGGTGTTTAAAAACAATTATTACCATTATCAGTGTTGAAAACAGATCTGTTGCTTAATATTTTTGTGGCAACACTGATACATTTTTTTAATCGAGATTCTTTGATGAAAAGAAAGTTCAAAAGAACATGTTTTAAATAAAAATTTTTGTAACATAATAAATAATATGTATTTACTGTCATTTTTGAGCGGTAGTGTTGAAAATGGGCAAACAGAAGTTGATCCGCCTAGAAAAGTATTCCCAGTGCAAAGGGAAGACTTAGACTTCCATGATGCTTAATTTTGATGAATGATCCATACAAGTCAGATCTGTCCTATCGTTATTACTTAACATCACCATTTCTTTATTTATAGGACCTTATGACTTTGGCGGTGTCCTGACCAATACTAATCGAGATGTGGTAAACGGTGAGATGGTGCAGAAGAGAAGCCAGGCACAAAAAGAGATGCACTGGTGAGCCTTCATTGACATCCATTCTGTGCTGGTCTACTGTAGAGGTCTGCGCGGGACTGTTTTTTTTTTAGTCTCGCTCCCGCAAGGTTATATTCCGCACCCACCTGCTCCCGCTATATATTCACTCTTTGTTCGCCCGCTGTCCGCTTAGAATAATTTTCTTCCCGACCCGACCGTTCCCGCTAAATTTAGATCTCGTTTCCAGAATCTCACATTTAAATTTCCGCTACTGAAAGAAAGAGACATAGGCTAACAAATAAAAGTTTAGTCTGCACAAAATTGTATTTATATAATTCGTCTTGTCAAGAGTCTTGAAGTTATTGACAGCAACTGCTGCCAACACAGTAGGGGGAAAAAAGTGTCGCAGAGAAAATAAAAATGTTGTACAAAAATTGTATTTCTTATTTTTATTCATCTTGTCAGGATACAATTTGTTTAACATTTAAAACAATAGGAAAAAGTGTCACAGAGAAAAAAAGTAGGTTGTACAGAAATAGTCTAGCTATTTTTATTCGTCTTGTCAAAATACTAAATTCGTTTAACATTTAGCGGTACACAGTAGGAAAAGTGTCGCAGAGAAAAAATACATAAATAAATAGGCTACGACATCTGTCATTTAAAATGATAGGCTAAGCAAAATATAAACAAAACCGAGTTTAACGTCCTTCAAGGACAGCGCAGCCACATTTTGCTCCATCCTTATTCTGCTCTGTCACTCATCGACAACCTGCCTGTTCTGCCTGAGGACCCTATTTACCACCGGTAGGCTACAGCCTGCTCTGACCATCGTTATTCACATGCTGCGCACAGACCTCGCAAATAAAATGCGTGACTCAGAAAGCGCTGGTTCATGCGTGCAGCGCGTGCATATGCACCGCATACGTAACGCACACGGACCGCATACGCACCGCAGACGGAGTATGTGTGAAACAGGCGTAACAGTCCTGAGTGCAGGCTGTACCGGTGGTCAATAAGAATAAAGGACAGATATGTTGTTCTGAAAGGACGTCGGGAACGGGATATTGTTAGACGGCCCACTCCCGTTCAAATTACACCAGTTACCGACCGCTACCGCGTTTTATTCGGGAATTTAATCCCGCGTCGCAAGAAATATGGTCGGTTCCCGCGGGAGAGCTGCGGGAATGCAGACCTCTAGTCTACTGTTCATAGAAACTAAAATGCGCTAACTATATGTCTGATGAGACACTGAGGTGTTATTTTAACACGCATGTATGCGCAAATGTGTATTTTTTTTTCAGTCTCCACCCAGGAGACCTTTTCTCCTTCACCAGGAAACCTCTGTTTATCATTGTCGACTCATCCAACAGCACAGCTTATAAGGTGAGACATCAGCTCTCCGTCTCCCTGTCTTTGTCACACGCTCACATTTCTTCCATCATTGCAGTATTCTGTGACATCATGAGGCCATTCATTATTCAAAAGCAGCCATGTGGTTGCTCGGTAAATAAGACTGTCTGACTTCTTGACTAGGATAAACATGAGAATAATCAGCAGAAAGAAACCTTGTAATAGGGACACAGTAGTAATTTTTCTTTTTACTCATAGACTGATTTCATCAACCTTCTTTTTCTTTAACTGATTTTCTTTATTTGGCTGCTTAGTTCAGTAATGGAGTGCCTTCTTGTGTTCATATTGACATCGTGTACTAGTAGAAATTATTTTTCATGTATTTTTCCTGTCTTTCCACAGAATTTCTCCAATCTGTTTGGCCAACCACTTGTTTGCCTGCTTTCTCCGACAGTGTATCCGAAGAGCATGCAAGGTCTCCTTTTTTGTTTTGCCATTGTGTTAGGAGACAGGAAACATTTTTAATATTTGCTTAACGTTTGTTTTTCTTTTCTTTGAAGTAGGATTGTCTATTATTTATATTGATTATTCTATCTTGCAGACCAGTGTCAGCGTGGGAGTCTGTTTACTCTTTTCCTTTACAACCCCCTCATGGGCTTCCTGTCTGTGTGTGGACTGAGCAGCATGCGCTATGGATTGTGGGAAAAGGCCCAGGAACTCCTGCGGAAGGTTTTCCATGACATTGGCCAGATGATCACGAGCTCCCGAGTTATAGGTAATGCCAATATGTCATCCCTTTCTTTTTTATGCTTACATTAATTTTTGTATATCAGTGACATGTTTGACCAAGCGTCAGATATGTATTTCATAGTTTTCCTGTTGACTGTCTTCCAGATCAGGCCTATCTGCAGTTTTATGGCGATGAATTTCTTCGTCTGCTCATGATCCGTTTCGTGTTCTGCTGCACCACGCTCCGATTACACAAGCTCTTCCAGGTGAGACTTAACTGAATAAATATTATATATGT
This sequence comes from Sinocyclocheilus anshuiensis, assembly GCF_001515605.1. Taxonomy (NCBI): domain Eukaryota; kingdom Metazoa; phylum Chordata; class Actinopteri; order Cypriniformes; family Cyprinidae; genus Sinocyclocheilus; species Sinocyclocheilus anshuiensis. The sequence goes on from NW_015549720.1 coordinate 103,477, forward strand.
TTATATAATAAACACAATGTGATTAATAATGATAATGTTTATTGCTAATAGCCATATTTGTCACATGATTGTAAATGAATAAATATTAAATAATAAATAAATGAATATTAAAAATATATTCATATATGAGGTGATCCAGCTAATCTTTAAACTTTCTAAAAACAGACTGATTCCATTTATCTATAGGCTACTAAAATTGAGCTGTGAATCTATTGTTACTTGAAAGCTCGAAATTGACTTCTTTTGAGATCCACTAAAATAATATCTTGTTGTTTTTTTTGTTGTTGTTTTTTTTTGTAAATATGCATATCAATCAATCCTTTTTTATTATATGTAGACTAAAATGATGGTGCCCTTATACCAGGGGTCGGGAACCTTTTTTGACCGAAGAGCCAATTTAAAATTTTTGGTTAATGCATTTTTCCAAAAGAGCCTATATATATATATATAGAGCCTAATATTATAAAAAAATGCATGTTTTCTTTTTTTCAATAACGTTTTAATAATAGTAACTTTATTAGGACCATGGAAACTAAAATACACAAATATTCAACAAATTGTC
>NW_015549720.1:105798-132677 GCF_001515605.1 Sinocyclocheilus anshuiensis
CACATATATATATATATATATATATATATATATATATATATATATGTACACATTAAGATTTTTTTTTAAAGAAACTATTACCTTTATTCAGCGAGGATGCTTGAAGTTTATCAAAAGTGATAGTAAAGACATTTATAATGTTACAAAAGGTTTCTATTTCAAATAAATGCTGCTCTTTTGAACTTTCTATTCATGAAAGAATCCTGACAAAAATATTATCACACTTTTTTACAATTTTACTTAAGAATATTTTATTAAACTATATTTCATTAAACCAAATGAAATCCAAAAGTAAAAAAGTGCGTAAAATTAATTAGACAGGCTTTTTGATTAATAAAAATGTATTTAACCATTAAAACAGAGTATAGAAAAATGAAAATGGAAAAAACTGAATTTGGAAATAAAACGGATTTCATAGTGCCCTATAATTATAATTAATTTTTTTGTGGTAATAGTTTCCACAGAAATATTAAGCAGCACAACTACTAGTAGTAAGCAACTGTTTTCAACACTGATAATAAGAAATGTTTCTTAAGCACCAAATCAGCATACTGACAATTATTTCTGAAGGATCATGTGACCTTGAAGACAGGAGTAATGGCTGTTGGAAAATCAGCTTTGCATCACAGAAATAAATTTCATTTTAAAATATATTAAAATAGAACACTTTTTTATAGTAATATTTTATATTACTTTTTTTTACTGTATTTTGATCAAACAAATCAATTAACTTATTTTAAAAACAGACCCCATCTTTAGTGAAATAATTTACATAATTTAATATATATATTAGGGGCGTAACGGTACACGTATTCGTGTCTTTTGGTTCAGATACCGAACAAACACGGCATTGTTTTAACCACTGCACGAGCAGAACTTCATTGGAAACTTCCAGTTATATATATTGTTACTTTTGGTAAGAGACAAAGTCTCATCTTTCAAATTATGTCCTTTTTTTCAGGAAAGTCAAACAATAAATGCCGTTTTGATGCTCTTTGATGTGGCAACAGATCACTTTATAAACGCCTCACTTCAAACGGCAGCGCGGTCATCCCTTCCTCTTTACTACTAGATTTAACGCGAAATAAACATGAATGAACATCTCACACCTCATGTAATAGCTCAACCAGTGTTTCAGCCGCAGAAAGAAGTCAGTTAAACAGCTTGTAAACAAAATGTCACGTAGCATTTCATTTACCTCAGGAAGTCATCAGTGTCCACAGCTTGTTAGTTCGCTATAAATGAAGTCTAGAGAAAAGCATTTGGCGAAATATTAAGACATTATAATCATTATATTTTACTTTACCTGTTAGTGATGTCTTAATTATTTAATGTTTAAATAAATCTGTTATGAAACGAGTTATGAGAGGCAGTGTAAATTAATATATTTCAACAACAAATAGAATTTTTATAATTTAGAAGTTAATTTAAAAACTGCATTATGTGCAATTTACATGCTTGCATACATTTTTTTTTTTAAGTTGAGAAATAAATAGTATTTAATTTTAAGTTTGGGCTCTGTTGTTAACTGTAACCTTATAGTAGACCTAATGTAAAAGGGCTCACTGTGGTTTAGAGCATAAGCTGAGGTAGATTTTTATCCCTAAGAAAAATGTTATTATAACTGAATTTTGCAATTTGTTCAGTAAACCACTGTTTAATAATAAAAAAAAAAAAGGTTTAGTTTTTCCCCCTGCTATACCGAAACTACCGAACCGTGACGTCAAAACCGAGGTATGTACCGATATATATATATATATATAATTGTACATGTAAATTGACGATGCCAACCCTGAAACAACATACAGAACTACCAAATTTTGCTATAAGTTTGATTGCATCATATAATAATTGCTGTTAATAGTGTTCATCGTCTGTTTGATTACGTCTTTAATTGATTTTTCCGTACATTTCTGCCATATGTACATTGACTGACAGTCACCACTGATAAGCTACCACTAAATATTGTAGAAACTTAATTTGCTGTAAAGTTGCTTTGCAACGATTTGTATCGTGAAAAGCGCTAACAAATAAACTTGAATTGAATTGAATTGAATATAAATTCATAAATATTATTATTAAAAAGTGATTTTCTCCCCATCTCATGAATGTGGTAAAAGCATGTACTGCTAGGGATTCTTTCAAAACATCAACAAACTCTACAGGGACCAAGTAAGGCTCCTGTGGGACCTCTTGTTTTTCAAAGTGCAGCTCAGTGTTCTATAAAAACACATCGAAGTTCAGCAAGATCAAGATCTTTGCATTCTGCCCCACTGAACAGAAGTGCTGCCAAACAAGTCAAATGCTGATGCCTATCACAGTTGGACAAACCATCACACTCAAAAGCTGCACATCTAGCATGAGGGTCTCATATTAAAGGATAAAGGATACACTACTGTAAGGTTAATGAGTGCTTATTACCAATTTGAAACTTTAAGCGAGAAACACTGGAACAGTGAATCTCCTATTTGTAGCATGTGAGAGTGAACTATGCGAAAATTATTTGGTATCACTGGCTTCAGCTGCTCCAACAAATCAAGTTCAGATACCATTAGCAGGAACTTACTAAACCAGGTGCCATGGTAGAGCAGAGAGGAAGCGGAAGGCCGATGCAAATCAGAGGTCTCTGGGCACAATGTGGGGTAGAAAGTCCTGAGGTGACTGGCCTCAGATAATGGAAGTCAAAAATTTCATTTCACATCCTGTCAGAGCCAAAACCCAACCCTTTACACAACACAGAGAGAGTAATGACAGTGGAATGATCACGTCATTGACAACAACTCTTCATCCAAAAACTAGAGTGTATGTTCAGGCATATGTCACCTGTGAGCATAACTAGCACCATGGAGATAAACAAATAGAAATTTCACAGAGACAATCACACCATTGTACCTCAGCCTATACAGTACAAGGAAACGAGAATGGTAACGTGACAATAGCGTGTGGATTCACAACCCCTTTAACAGGCTTGAGACAATGTAGACGACTGTTCGCTTCAAATGCCTATTACAATAAACGCAATCTAACCTAATTGGAAAACTGTGACAGAATGATGTATCTGAAATGTCAGACCACTCTTGTTTTCAGCAAGACAGCAAAATGCTCTCGAGGAAGGAATACATTATATAAAATAAAAGTTGAAATTCTGTCACAGCTTAATTACATTTTTAAATGTGTCACTTCAAATCAGGAGAAATACGTTTCACAGCTTGTATTCCCCAACCCCACATTAATTGCGGAATGCAAATGAACCCATTTAAACAAATTTGGTTACATTTGTGCTCAAAATGTTTTTTAAGGGTCTAAAAACTATTTCTCATATATTTTATTCAGAGTTGTCAACTGTAAATGAAAGCACAGACTGTCTTGAGTTCATTTTTAGATGGCTGTTGCAAACAGTCACATGACCCAAGCGGTTCAATTCCAGTTTAACTCTCTAAAAGAACATTTCTGTGTTAAAGCTCCACAAAAAGCATTTAAAATGTCAGAATTCAAATTATGTAACATTATGATCGCTCAGCCTCATAAAAATCACGATCAAAGGAATCATAAACATGTAATATTGTGACCAGAAGGAAATGGTCCCATTTTGAATAAGTAACTTATTGATTCACCTGATGAAATTTTAGATTTCAAAGTACTCTTACATTAAATTATCCCCCTCATAGCTGCCTAGTCTAAAAAGTTAAATTATTGATTGCAACGTTCTCTTGGGTCTTATTGAGTAATTTCAGCATTTACAGTTGTGACCAAGAATAAAGCACACTTTAAGTAGTTTTTTTTAAGACTGCAACATTTGTGATTAAATAGGTTAATTTAAACCCGCTAGAAAGAGTTAATTTTGCTCTAGGGAAAGTAAACTATAATCATGAACTAGCCTATTCTAATATGCTGATTTGGTGCTCAGGGAAACATTACTTACTATTATGCTGTTAATGTCTTTGTGGGAACCGTGATACATTTTATAGCAACTTATAAACTATAGCAAAGGAACACAAAACGATGCGCTGTTAAAATCTTGTAAACAAAGCCGCACACTCATCACGTCATCGTGTCCTAGTCCAGTAGAGGCGCGCGCTCATGTCACTCGGGCTCACGTTCACGGCTCAATCACTAATCATGTAGCGCTCACATTAAAGGATATTGCCTGATGAGGTTGTCGATTTCCACCGCATCAGGTCCTTGCTGGTCGGCAGCCTCATCGTGGTCGTCCACGAATTTATTCTCGTCGAATTCATCAATGTCCACCTTTCTGAAGCGCGAAGACAGCGTGTTTTTGGCCATCGGGGCCAGTGTCACTCACCAGCGGTCCCGTGCGCTGGAACAGTTTCTGTGCTCCGAGGGGAGATTTCAGTCTCTAGTTAGAGTCGGCCTCAGGGACACCACATTGAAGCAGATCCAAAGATGGACGAGCTGATTAGTCAAAGTGGGTTGCGTTCAGTGTGTTATGCCGCCACACACCAGCACATGAGCTGTTTCAGTGTACCGATGCAGAGCCGCATATTTAGTATGAAAGATATGATAGCTAAGCTAGAGTACTACTGCCACCTGCTGAGTGGGTGCGTATGAGAGCATTTTACATTAAAGGGACAGTTCACCCGAAATTCTGTAAACATAACTGCATACACTCACCCAGACGTTCTTATCTAGTTACTTATTAAACATACGTTTTCAAAAATGAACATAACTGCTTCAAAATTTGTGTTTTGGGTATGGATGTGTGTAATTTACATTGTACAACAAAACGCCAAAGTATCGTCAAGTTATGTTTACCACAGGTTTATGTTACTCATAAATTTAAAAAACCCCATTATAAAATCCCATAGGAAAATCTCAAAGGAAAATTACTCTTCTTGATTCTGACGTCATAGTCCCCCCAATTACGAATATAGCTAAAATTTATGAATACAGGGGCTAAAAACCAGTTACTATATTCACTCTGTATCTTTTTTTTTTCACAACCAAAGTCATCAATTACTTATTTGCATCATTTTTTCCATGCCGTAAAAGTGAGTTCTGCCAGTTTGCCCCTTTAAGTAACGCAGAGAGCTATATTTCACCTTCCTATTCCACGTTGAAGAATATTTTTGGACTGAAGTTTATTTTTAGTTAGTGAACATATTTGTTTTATTATATTTGTCACAATTGTAACTTGTGTTTCTAATTATGATCGTTATTTTTATGACAAAGACAGAGCAATTGTCCTTTTAAATATTATATTTTAAATTAATTAATACTAGCACTTACCTATTCTATTCTATTCTATTCTATTCTATTCACTCTAATTTATAAAAAAAAAATTAAAAAACACCTTGCTATGTGTACTGTGCTAGAAGGTGAGACTTGTCACAGCACTTCTATACTGTTGCTCTCTGATTGCTTCTATTGTTCTCCTCATTTGTAAGTCGCTTTGGATAAAAGCGTCTGCTAAATAATTACATGTAAATGTAAAATTTATATTTATCAAATAGCGTGTATTATGACATCTTTTAGATGCTTCTTTTTATGGAGCTTGTTTGACACAGACACAAACATGTAAAACAATCTTTACATTTATAGTTGATAACTCTGTAAAATACACCAACAATTGTTGACAGCTCAAAATAAGTTTCGGTCTCGTGTAAACGTGTTGTAATGCGGCGTCTGAACGCTAGAGGGAGCTGTACGTCACTTAATTCTGACTGAGTCTGCGCAGCTGTTTGTCTCCGCCATATTGAATTGCTCAGGGACATGCTATTGCACAGAAGTGATCACAGTCTTTAATCGAAGACCAGTTCTAAAATTCATGTTGATATATAGGTTTTTTTTTTTATTTATTTTTTTTTTTTACTTAATTAGCGTTTTTAAGTTAAGTCTGATTTGTAGTGTTTGCTGTATAGAGAGCAATGGGGAAGAGGTATTACTGCGACTACTGTGACCGCAGTTTTCAAGACAACCTGCATAACAGAAAGAAACACCTAAACGGCATCCAGCATCACCGGGCGAAAAAAGCCTGGTTTGACAACTTCAGAGGTACTCACTGAAAACGTCACAAAGCAGTAGGAGGCTATTAAACAATTCATTTGAGATAAATCACGTTTTTAATTTTTATTTTCAGACGCCGCCACAGTTTTAAATGAAGAGCGGTCAAAGGAGCCCTGCAGAAAGTTTCTCCAGACAGGTGAGAAATTTGTCAGAGGAAGCCGCACCGCTGTGTTGCTTCTTTAGTGTAATATAATTTCTATTATGAATCTGATAAGTTTGTTGTTTCTCTCTTGCTGTCTTTCAGGACAATGCGTATTTGGTACAAGCTGTCGTTTTTCACACATGTCTGAGAGACATATGAAGATGTTGGAGCAAAAGATTGATGGTGAGGCGCTACAGCAGTGAGCAGCAGCTTTCTTACACCTTCATCTTATAATGTCTTTAGATGTGTAATTGATATTTAAGTCATAGTTTACTGAGATGTCAAGCTTAAAGGGTTAGTTCTAGAGCCTGTCCGATATGGGTTTTTTGGGGGCCGATACCGATATTAGGGAATAAAACAAGACCGATACCGATATATCGGCCGATATTCTTTATGTGTAGGCTATACAGTATAGTCAAAAGTTTGGACACACTTCCCATTCGTGTGTCCAAACATTTGACTGGTACTGTATATAGAATACACTATATAGCATACATAAACAGAATATATATACATAAACACATTTTTTGCAATGATAACTCAAATGTGGTGATCAAATACTTATAATGATGTGACAAACATAGGCCTGTGCAGTGGAGGCAGGGCATTTAACAATTTAACAATAAACTTTATTATTCAAAATGAGTCTGACATCAGTGCACTTAACAGTAAACTTCATTGTGAGAGTAAAAGACGGGGACATTGTTGTTTATTTACTTAGCTTTGAGTCTCTCCAACTAGGTGACAACGTAGCATTAAATAACCATTCAACAGACTCAAGCCACCACCGCACTGCCGTCTATTGGACTGCAAAAAGATACTAACTTTTCAATCTGCTACGTTACTGACTGTATTGACAAACTATGCTGACACCGTGTCTGCGGACAAAGCGACCGTTGAAAATCATTTGAACTTTGTGTCAGCATGTAAAAAAAATGTTCATATCAGCGGCATATTCGCAGCTACAGATATATCGGCGACAGGCTCATATCGGCCGATAACATCGGCTAAACGATATATCGGTCGGGCTCTAGTTAGTTCACCCCAAAATGACCCTCACCCTCATGTCGTTCAAAACCCATAAGACCTCCGTTCATCTTCAGAACACAAATTAAGATATTTTTGATGGAATCTGAGAGCTCTCAGATCCTCCATAGACAGCAACGCAACTGTAATGTTCCCAGACAGAAACGTAGCAAGGACAACTTCAATTTTGTGAAGCTACGAGAATAATTTTTGTGTGCAATGAAAACAAAAATTACGACTTTATTCAACAATTCTTCTCCCCCGAGTTACTGTCTTCTGCCATTTTGGAGAGTTTCACATCGCATACACACTCTTTACCCTAAGTGTAAACAACGCTGATTACGTTCATGCACGTGCTTTCCCCTCTAACGTAAACAATGCCGATTACGTTCTTGGGTACTCTCCAAAATGGCAGAAGACTTAACTCAGGGGAGAAGAATTGTTAAATAAATTGTTATTTTTGTTTTCTTTGTGCACAAAAAGTGTTCTCGTAGCTTTGCAAAATTGAAGTTGAGCCACTGATGTCACATGGACTGTTTTACCGATGTCCTTGCTACGTTTCTGTCTGGGAACATTACAGTTGCGTTGCTGTCTATGGAGGGTCAGAGAGCTCTCAGATTCCATCAAAAATATCTTAATTTGTGTTCCGAAGATGAACGAAGGTCTTATGGGTTTTGAACGACATGAGGGTGAGTAATTAATGACAGAATTTTCATTTTGGGGTGAACTAACCCTTTAATGCTGAGGGCTGTTGGCGTACACTTAGAAATTTTCACAGTTTGTTAGACTGAGTACATTGTGGCAATTTCCTGTCAGATGAAAAGCGGCAGAAGGAAGACACTGATCAAGATGGATCATCTAATGAGCGCAGCATTGATGAATGGCTCTCCAGAAGAGAGAAGAAACTGGCTGCTTTGACATCAGGAAGGTACTTAATGCAGGATACTGCACAGAGTGATGATTTGAAAAGGCTGGAATGTTTCTAATAAGTGTTTCATTCACTAAGATGGGTTTAGTTACTTATTATTTTGACTTTGATGTTGACAAATGATCACTTTTCTTACTCGCATGGAACTCACAATTCACATTCTACCATGAATGTTTGTGCTTATGTTACCCATTGTTTGGGGTTTAGTATTATACCAATTGCTGATACACTTTTTTTGTCTAAAACACCCAAATTTATGTTATGATTGAATATGTTGCTTGACTTAATGGATGAAGAATTCCAGCTACTATGGTGCAAGTGTGTTTCAGAGAATTCAAAATGCATGAAAAATCTTGTTTTAGAGGTCACCCTGACACACATTAAAATGAGATGCCTGCCGCCTACAGCTGTGTCATTTGCATAATTACCCGCATATAGGTTCCAGTGGTAGAGAAAACACACATATGCTCTTGAGCTCAGCAGTGACCTGTTACTCCTTTTATTTTCAGAGTTTTAAAGATTGAAGAGGAAGAATGTGCTGAAAACATTGAGATACCTCCGTATTTGCTGTCTATTCCAGATCTTCCTCCATCTCTTCATCCCCCACCAACTGGTGGTTGGAGAGTGACACTACACAATGAATGGGGTTGAAATGTCATTTATAACTTTTATTAAAAAAATTATTTTTTTTATAACCTTTTTTATTATTTCTTTTTTTTAAAGACCATGCTGCTAACTATAATCATTACGAAGCCTTTTTATGCAAATCTTTAAAGGAATATTTCACACAAAAATAAAAGAATTGCTGAACATTTACTGTCCAAGATGTAGATAATTTGTTCCTTGTAATGTAATTTCTCCAAATCTATTCCATTACTTGCTGAGCACTAGATCCTCTGCAGTGAATAAGTGTGATCCATTGGTGAGCAAGTAATGCTAAATTTCTCCAAATCTGACCAGATGAAGAAACAAACTCATCTACATCTTGAATGGCTTGAGGGTGAGTAAATTTTCTGATAATTTTCCTTTTTTGGATGAAACTATTTCTTAAAGGGAGAACAATATGCACATTTGTATCAAATTGTAAAGCAGTGCAAGTTGAGGTGCATGGTGAAAAAATGCAATGAACTTGTATGGCTTGAACAGAAATCATGTTTTGCATGAATAAACAAGTTTACTTTGTGGACCGTTCATGGGAATATTTTGAATAAATCCATAATGTGGAGTTGTAATTTGTCTGTCCGGAAAAGAACACAGTGTTATTTTTCCTTAAAAGGTAGGAGTTAACATAATTGATTGTTTTTATTTGGTTGTCTATCAAGAAGATGACAGTGTTCCCAAGCTGAACGTTGGAGAGACTATGGAGAGAGTTATTGTTTTTGTCTGCCTTCTGTGTCAGTGTTTTAGATTGAAATTCAGATGAGTGTTTTCAATTTAGTTCTGATTGCTTGTTGCAGGAATGTTTTGTACTGTTGGCTTGCATGGCCTTAGTGAATTCCTCTTGTCTGCACTGATGCATGTTACACTTGACTGGGATGCATTGCATTTACTGGCCTGGTGATGAAAGTTCTTATGCGTTAGAGAAAGATTTGACAAATTAGTTGTCTAAAAGCCTCTGTGTCACTGCTAGATACTTTTTCCTGGTCTAGTTGAGTTTAGTAACTTAATACCAGCATCAGTTATCAGGTATATACAGCTCATGGAATAATTAAAAACAAAAATTGTTAGAAGACCCATTCCACCAAAGCATTTATTTTATATGCATACTTGTGTGTAAATATGACCAAATAAATTCAGCCAAACCAGCATCCTTTTTTGAAGTGCTGCTTACTGTAGTAATGTGTATAATGTAAAAAACAAACAAACAAAATTACAAGGAGAAAGACCAAAGAAGAAGCACCAGTTTTAATTAATTTGTTCACATGGTACAATTAATTGTAACATCAGCACATTTTGGCACATCATAGATTCAGGGTTGTTTTCTAGGGCTACACTGATGCAATATAAAGTTACATACATCAGTTGGATATATTACTGTTACATCACTACATTAATATAATTAAGTGAGCTAATTTGTAACTGCCAACGTGTATTAGCCATTATGTAGTTGAATGTAATCGATGTAATTTAAGTAAATGTTCTGTAATATTTCCATGTGGAATAAGATGAATTTATATAAAGAAATATTGGAAAAATACAAAAATAAAACTATTTTTCATATAATTTTACCCACTTATTACTCTGACTGAAAAAACATATTGCCATGTTAAATAATAATACCCCTATTAGTGTGTAAAAACAATTTGCACTGCAGATCACATGCTTGAGCTTTGGAAATCTAAAGCGTGATATGTTGCTGATGTCCTGAAATCAGTATATCTCAATTTGTATAGATATAGATATATAAATCGTAACTTTAATTCACAGTAAATTGTCATCAAATAAGCATAGATTGCATATTTTAACAACAAAGGCTGACCTTGACATTACACAATACAACATGTCAGAAAATTACAAATACATGCAACTGCAAAGAAACAGGTTTTCATCATGTCAGCATTTACCTTCGTGATCAGAAGTCAGAATGTTGGATTTTGCTGACTACAAATAACAGAAATACCTTCTGTGATGTATAATATTATTAATACTATGAAAAAAAGTCTTAAGTTGTAAATTGATATGTTTCACCCTACAGCCTCATAAAACCAATGCTACACTTTCATTACAGTCCTATGCAGTTGCAGATCCATTTAAATACTTAGTCATAACAGACTTAACGTACATTATTGTTTTCCCAAATGAAGTCAGAGAAATGTTAATGAACTTATTTGTATCAGTTAAGTGTCATCTGTGATATAGCACAAACACATGTGAATTAAATACTGGGAAAGTGCACAAAAATATTGACTTTGGACTTCAAACCTAAGACACAGAACAACAACATCCAATTAACTGTTCAGGCACTGAGATTACTGACAAATGCATAAATTACAGATAGATGCTGGATGCATACATTTATTTCAGAGTATGCAAAAATATTGCTTGTTACCATTAGCTCGCCACAAACTTGTTAACTTCAAAATAATACTTTTGAATAACATGCACTGGTTCATTCCCTTTGAGTCATGCTATGAATACATAAACGTGAAGCAACTGTATGTAATTTTGTGTATTTTTGCAACTTTGGAGCCTCCTGCAGTTAAGTGAGTGGAATTCACTTTCCTAATTACACTGGAAAGCTGTACACATGCATTTGTAAAGCAATCCACCCTTTTCGCAGAAATTTGAACTCGCTCACTCCCAGAACAGACCTATGAGGGGAGAGTTTAAAAGACATGCAGTTGCTTTAAAAGCAATGGAAATCTTAAACTTAACCTGTAATTTTCCAGTTGACCAGGATAATGTGGACACAAACTCAGTTAAACGTAAACGATGAGAGAACGTTAATGTCATGACTTAAAAATTAAGAATTTACCATTATACAGATCGCAATACCCCAGAACAATGAAATCCACAAGTTGTTAAAGAAAATAATGATAATATTGATACAGACTGATTATTCACTGACAACACTGATGTTATCAAAATGCTAGGCAACACTTCATGCAAATATGTAATCATATGTATTAACACTCAGAACAATTATATTGCAGGATATCGACAAAAACATTTAGTCTCACGTGGCACACTATACGAATAGCCAGTAATATTCCTCACACAACCAGCAGACAATTTAATAAAAGACCTGACAACAAACAATCCTGAGAGTCAAGACTGGAAGAAATAATGTTTTTAAGTTAACAAAAGACAATTGCACAGGTTAGATTCAGTAACACTTTGGATTGTCACCAAATGTATACTCTACTTTCCATCACAGTTTATTACTGGTAAATTTCTAGTACATTCATTTTCTTTTTGAATTGCTCTAAGCCTAACTACTCATGGTGACTTAGACTTGGTGTTGACAAATTTGTTTATTCCCTCTTTTCATTCTGTATCCACGAGTATCCCCAAAGGTCAAACCGGTGATGTTTGAGACCATGTTGGTGAAAAAAATCTCGGATCTACTGGATCTAAAACTGTGTAACATACATGACCCAGTCACACAACATTGTTACAAAATGGGGAAATCGTTTTGTCAATGTCATTGTGTCATGTTATATAATGACCCTGACATGATATTGATATAAAGTGGATTACAACTATACAACACAATACATTATAATAGATGTCTACTTTGTAACATAAGCCTAAGAAAAACTATAATATTTTATAGGAGAATGATCATTAATATAGTATAATGATAAAGACACTTTTAAACTATGTTGTTTTGGGCTAAATTATTATTTTGTCTGTCTAACAACAGTCTGTCTTTACCTTGAGTTTATAGTAGAACGAAAGTGCAGCCTTTGGTGTTTCTGTAAAACAGTGATCATTAGAAACTAGTAGAATTAGTGGATTTTTTTGCATTTTTATCTTGTTTCCTTTTGTCAGTCATTCATTGTCTTAGAAACAGAACTGTTTATTTCATTCCTCTTCGAAGCATCTGATTGGCTGCGATGAGCATGACGCTGATGATGAATGCAATGGCGAAGGCACAAATCAAGCTCTTGCGCACACAGGTGTGCTTGACTTGTTGCATGGGACTTGCTTTGAGGACAAATTGAAGAAAATGCAAGAGAAAGGTTATTGTAGATACTGCATTTTTCAAATAGACATATTTATACAACATCAGTTGTCAAATCTGATTGGTCAGGTAGCATTAAAAGAGTCCAACAACTCTAGTAATTTTCACTGTTTGTATTACTTCATTTGTCTGTATTTATGTGTTTCAGTCTGTTTTTTAATAGCGGAGACTATTCAGTGACTCTTTCTGCAGGTTACATAGTTTCACCAGTAGGTGGCGACAAGTGAGTGTCCTTATGAGGGAGTCAATGAATCATTCATTCAACCGATTCGCACAAAAGCACAGATTCAATCAATAATGAAACAAGCACCTGTCTTATGAGTGAGTCATTGAATCACTCATTCAACCTATTTGCACAAAAGCACCGATTCAATCAGTAATGAAACGAACACCTGTCTTATAAGCAGTGTTGGGGAAAGTTACTTTTAAAAGTAATGCATTACAATATTGCGTTACTCCATAAAAAAGTAACTAATAAATAAATTATTTGAAAAAAGTAACTCAGATATTCTCTTGTAAATTAAAAAGTAATGCGTTACTTTACTAGTTACTTGAAAAAAGTAATCTGATTACGTAACTCGCGTTACTTATAATGCGTTACCCCCAACACTGCTTATAAGTGAGTCATTGAATCATTCATTCAATCAATTCGTTCTAAAACTTTGATTCATTCAGGAACAAAACAAGCGACTTTATGGGTGAGAATTTAAATAATTTACTCAATAATGATTCATTCAAAAAACGCTTATTAAGTTAGAAACCAAACACGACTACTGTGTTTTGCTCGGAGTTGTCACAGTCCTGTTGTGGATCCATTTGAAAATACTGTATATCATTGGCGTTGCAAAGCAGAACTGCCAATATTGTGTCTAAAATGTAATTTACTCAATATTAACCTTTTGTATAAAAGTAACCACACTCACATTTGTACTGTAATTTTCCAGCTGCTGCAGCTGATAGAACAACAGCACTCGTGCTTGTGTGATATTGCATACTTTTTTTTTCTTTTGGAAAGACAAACATTACATTTCTTAACTTTCTCCTCAAGTGTGTTTTAGTGTTTTTTTGTTTTGTTTTTTTGCTTCAATTCGGCACAATATGTGTATAAGCTTCTTACGAAAGGGAATAAAAACTTGCCAGTGGCTGGTATTCAGAAAAAGATATTTTCTACCAAAGAGTATGAGGTATTCAAGTGCTCATCAGTATTGCAGATACATTCCCCACTGTCCTGCTTCAAACAGATTCATGAGCTCCTTTATTTCCCCAGGACTATCAACAGAATATGTTTCAGCTAAAAATAGACAATTTTCTACACTGCAGCAATGGCCTCTGTGTCTTGGGTTTTTAATGGAGTTGACAGACAATTTTGATTGACACGATAATGCCCAGGCACTTCATAATGAAACGGATGCGTGGGCACACACAGGGAGCGAATATGCTAGAGACAAACAGCTAAGGTCAATGTATCATGTTTGTCACAATTTTGTTATCATTTTTTGCTTTGCTGTTGAGAATTGTTAGTGTATGAAGACTTACTGTCAATATCTACTTGGCACTCGGGGCTGTTTAAGTGACTCTCCTCAGTCATGATGATGTTCTCGATGTCTTTCATAGTCAGATGGTCACAGAAGGTGTCATACAGGAGTCTCTTCAGCTCATCCACAGTCAGCTTTTGCATGTCACACTAATGACACAAGGAGAATGGAGAGTAATATTGACCTTTTCATTAAAGGAACAATGTTCAAAATGCCTAATATCCCTGTAAATGATGATATAACTGCTATAAATGATCAGCGGCTAATGCACAGATGAGTTATACGAAATAGCACATTTAAGAGACTATTGCCTTCTAATGGACTGAAACGGCACTTTCAACATTAATTTTAATTCAAAGCTATTACTACCAAAGAAATGTCAGCAAGTTAATTGCAGAGTGTGAATAATGTATGAATAATCTTCTTTTCCACCAGTAATCACAGGGAGTCACAGAACAATGGGACAAAGTAAAGCTGAAGCCAGACAGAACTAATCATTGAGACTATGGGGGGAAATAATTGAGATTATTTCAAAGAAAACCTCCTCACCTTCCAGAATATGGAATCAAACTCGGCTCCATGGAATCTGTCAGGCATACCAGCTGAAGAGAGTTTTGGTCCGAGAAGTGCTACGAACTCTTCAAAGTCAACTTGACCGTCACCTGCGAAATAAAAGATACCAAAACACAGGCCAGCTTCACTGTAACCTTTTCTTGTGGGAGATTGTAATCTTACGCTGATCGAGCAGAACAGCCAGACTTTAATCTTCTGAATCGTTATCAGGAACATCAGTCCTTTGTTCAATGATTCACAATAACCATTACAATATTGAATTGTTTTGCTGTTGCAGTTGTTTTATATTGAATTTGCAATTCCACCATACCTCTCTGATAAATGTTCCCATAGCAGGGCTTAGATGCAATCAAAGCGAGACAAATTAATAGTGATCTAGAGAATATCACACAATTTAACAACATATGTTATGTGCTAAAATACACAGAGCATGTGTGTCCAGAAATGTGAATGTTTCTGTAGTTTTTGCGAGTGCTGATATACCATCCATGTCCAGTCTCTGAATGATCACCTCCAGCTCCACTTCATTTGGCATGTAACCAAGAGACCGCATGGCCACTCCTAGCTCCTGTTTTGAGATGAATCCGTTCCCATCACGGTCAAACACCTTAAAGGCTTCACGGATCTCTACAGATGGGCCAGATACATTGCCAGGCTACAACATACAATGCTGCAAACATTTTTAATGCTAAACATGACAACATTATCTATATCAGTATGCTTGATTGGAAAGTTGGACCACTTTGTGGATAAATAAGTGCCATGATTGATTGCCTTTTAAATATCAGGAGACAATCAAATAAAACATTATTAATAACTGTCATTAAAAGTCATTAATAACTGTCACAAGGAAATGCATTTTCATTCTGAAATTATTTTAATTTGCCAAGCCATATTTTCATTAACAATGATATTATGTGATATATATACAGTATTTTATATATATATATATATATATATATATATATATATATAAAATTGTATGTAATTAATTGTGAAAGTCTGTTAGCTTTAACATATTAGATAATGGGGTACACTTTTATCATTATATGTTTCTGAGCTAACATAGAGTGTCATACGGCCTATGGTAGCTAACGCATAGACATGAGATTACATATGGTATCTGATTGTTTTATTCTGACATGTCTCTTTTTTATATATATAAAAAAGAATACGCTCTAAAGAAATTCCCCACATCACTATATAATTAAGAGGCAGGCCTTTATCTCTCAGGAACTGAATGAGTGTCAGCTAGGTCTGTGTATCACATGAATGTACATACATATTGGAAAGATTGTACACAGAAACAGTATGCATAACATCAATCAATCAATCAATCAATCAATCAATCACTAAACAAAATTATGGCATTTAATCTATGTAGTTCCACAAAAAATTTTTTTTCAAGACTGTTGTATATGGTGCAAGCATCTATTAAAATTATTATCAATTCATGTAATTTACATGTGTTTTTTAAATGTGTCTTTGATTTTATATTATTTTTAATTTTTGAATGTAATACTAATTTAGATATGAACGCTTGCCTTCACCGTTCTTATTGTAAGCTTGAACTCTATTATAGATTTAATCTGAAGGCGTTTGTTCATACATTCATATCAAAACCAACACATCAAATATTTATTTATTTATTCCAATTATTTGCCGACCATTGTTAATAGTCAGTAGTGTATAGGAAAAAAACAAGCAGTTTCTTCATAGTGGACAGTAGAGGCTGCCGCAGGGCGCTCTCCATGGTGCTGAAATCTACTGGCAGCACTATCGCCACTGATAACGTCTCTCTTCAACTCACAATGAAATATCACTTACCCTCCACTTCATCCTCGGGGAGGCTGACGGGAGTCCTGTAGGAGAGGATATCTGGAATTGAGCAAAGTCCCCTGTACATGAACCTGGAAGTCACAGCACGCACTGGCATTTCTGCGAGGGCAAATTAACGCTTGTGACCTGTTCTTCATATAGCACCTGTAGTTCGGCCACTGCAACTTTACTACAGAGCGCTTTCTGGTATCTCAAAACCAATAATCAAAACGTGTGTCTGATTCTTCTGCATCTTGTCTTATTGTGGTCCAAGTGCGATTAGTCACTCTGCACACTCATGCATGGAATGATCATTCATTCGATCGATTGCGGATTGCTTTGCATCAGGTGCAAAAACTATTGCCTTGAAAACTTGAATTCAAACATTCAAGTATTGCCATTCAGACGGAGCTTGTATGGTACAGGCACGCGTATATTGCTGGAAATGTCCCCGTGTTCTGTACATCTTCAACTGGGTTTGAAGGATAAACGTAGAGCATCCCAACGCCTGTTCAAAAACAACGTGCCGCCAGCTCTCCTTGAGATTACGGTGGTTCCATTAGCTTATATTCACCGGGTACAAATGTGCACGATGCGCACAAAAACCTTCGTTCGAGTGCAAAAAATCCCGAATTGTGTCACATTATACTAATGCGTTTACCTCCTGGGCATCACCGCCTCCCTCACGCGCTTGATGCAATCCTACAGGTAGTCGAACGGTCTCGAGTTGTACAAATTAGAATATGTTGAAGCATTCCAATCACCAAGATGTCTAACATTTTAATTTTTTTTTTGTACATTAAGGTACATCGGAGAAAATGTGGCATGCTCATAAGTAAATGACAAAGCACACGAGAAACATATAGGTCCTCCGTTACAGAACGACAAACAACGTGTTCGTTTACTAGAAATGGCTGCTGGTAATTGATTTGCGCAAACTCGAGATGCTAAACAGAAATCCAAGAAATCAGTGCTCCACTGCTTCCTCTGTGAGGTCTGATCCACGAATGCGCGAGCGCCTGCTGCGTGTCCCTTCAGACAAAGTCACGGTCTGCGCGCGCTCAAACGCGCATAACATACCAAAGGCCGCTTTTAATCAAACTCTTTCAGTTTTTCCAAAAGTAATTATCTTTAATTTTGTTGTTTGTCGGTAACTCAATGAGTGTGACCTGAGCTGCATAAGTAAGCTCAGATCAGTGTATGTTTAGGATTTCTATATCTCTATGGATGCGCATGGGGCCTTATCGTTTAATCGTTTAAATCCCTTTTACTACATTTTACAATGTTACGTGTGCAAGTTGTAATTTATTTGAAGAACATCATTAAATATTAGGTCTACTGTAAAAACGTTCCTGTATTAAACTATAAAACGGTTCTAATAACTCTCTGTCTCAGTTGCGTGTTTGAAACGCCTACGAATTTTCAAACGCGATAGGTAAAATGTGTATATGTCCGTTTTGGCTTTCCGTGGTCCAGCTCACGCTGCATACAGGTGAGTGTTTCAGTTTTGTTTATAAGTTACGAGGCTGTTGTTGAAGTGGATGCTTCTGAGGAAAAAAATTGCTGGATTTGTCAGTGCTTTGGCTTTGTTTTCAGAGTTATATCTCTGTTATTGCATCTAGATGAACCAAAGTTAACAAAGTTTCCAAAGTTACTTTCGGTGTCGTCTTCAATAAATGAATTTGGCTTTCACTCTGGGGCAGAATAAAGCACTAGAAGTTATAAAAAATAGGTCAAATGTGGCTTGCAAAACGATGCTTGATTTATAAAGCAGAACTACAGCTCTGAATGATTTCAGTTGAGGTAAAATTAACAGGCATGAAAATAGGCAATGCAAGTGCTGTGTTTCTTCCCTTTTAACTGCACAAGAAGGTCAGATATTTTTAAAAGATATGTGTTTGTGTATACTTATGTATTATCAACCCAACCTTTAAATTAAGAGAAATGCTGCACAAGTCATCTTTCCTTGAATATGTTGTTTTGCTTGTGTTGAAGGCTTGCAGCAGCTCATTATTAAGAATATTCAGAATGTGCCGCCCTGTCTAAGCTTTCAGCTTGTGCTGTTGGACTGTTTGACAGCTTGTCTCAGAACTGATCTCTCTCTGCTGCACCTGACTCTTTCCCCATGTCTCTCAAGTCAAATGTCTGTCTGACAACTGCCATTAGGAAATCTGGAAGCAGTTAGCATGCGTTTGAATATGGCGAAGTTTTTCTTCACTGCTCTAACTTAGAAACTTGCCATTTAGCTGTCACTTTTTAATCCAAGTTGATTTATCCACACTAATTCCAGATCAATGTCTTATAACGACCTGAGGTTACGTGCCTTGGTCAAGGGCACAGTAACAGTGGGATTACTGATTTTAAGATGGTTTCTGTAGTGGTCGAAAATCTAAAACTTTGAAAAAACAAAGTTTTTCACTCCTAGTAGAGTTGCATGTATTGATTTTGTTTAATTGCAAGTGACGTGGTTTGTGTTTTAATTCACAGCCTCTTTGAAATCTCTTAAGCTCTTTCACCCTATAGTCTTCAGTCCTCTCAGAACTGTCTGATAATGGTGGCAAACTGGATCAAGCGAAAGGCAGAATATCATGACTGGAATGGAAGAGACTGTTCTGATGCTCTGTACTTTGTCACAGTTACTTCTGATTGTACTAAAATGATGTAGCGAAACATTAGCTCATGTCTTTTTCTGATAGATTGGCACTTGTTGACAATTTTGCTTGCATCAGAGAAAAAACATCATTGATTATACAAAGCAGTACCATATTTCACAGCATGAAAAATGTAATCTGTTAAACTAACAGAGCAGAGAGAGATACTTCAAAACCTCATAAATGCAACCTGCATTGCATTGTAACCGTTTACTGTCCCAAACACTTTTGGGAATATTGATTGTGTCTGTAATTGCCTAGAGAGGCATTTACACGGATGACTGTTCATTGGTGCCTTTTCTTTTTTTAATAGATATCCACATGTGTTCAGAATATAATCAGTTTATCAAGAGAGAAAACAGCTTAGGGTCTACTGAGCAGAGGGTGTCTATAATATATGGTAAAACTGGACTAATTGGCACATGTATGGTACTACATGTGATGTATATTTTGATATAAACTTAATTCTTACATTTTAATCAAATGCATTTTTATATTGGTCACCTTAAAATTTTCATGCAGAGCGAAAATGAAATTTAAGCATTGCTGTATGTCATGAACTGACCCTAGAGTATAAAAATAATTTGTGTCTCTCCTTGTACCTCCTATTCTGGTCTAATGTCTTTTGTCAACAAAATTTGAATGTATTTCTCTAAATTAAATTTCCTACTACAAACGGCATATTTGCTTGAGATTTATGACTTAGATAGTGTCATGTAGAGGGCAATGATTCATTTCAACCCAGTAATGATTTGGGTTATATCAAACAAAGGCTACTCAGATAAATTAACCAATTAAAGAGGCTCAGCGAGTCTTGATAATGTGAAATATGCTCTTATAATTTAAGCTCCATGGTAGTTTGACCTGATTCTGCTGGATTATTCAGGTTGAGTTGGGTCTCCAAATAATTATCATGTTAAATTTGTTTTCTCAATTGATCACAGCTAAAATAAACTCACAAATATATACATATTTTTTCAACCTGTTTTATGGACACTTTAACTGTTCACATAATTCATCAGCCCACCTCAGTATAATAAGGTAATTTAAATGATTCCTAAATATGCAGAAATCACTCAGGAAGCAAGGTGTTTTATTTAGAAATGTATTTTGCATGAGATTCCTGATGAATGAATCAAGTTTCCAACTAATGTGCTCAGCTAAAGATATTTATGCCTCCCAGGTGAGCAGAACTATGACATAATGCAAATAAGTCTCCAATCAGTCATAGCATGAAATCAGTCTGACATATTAAAATAAGAAATGTTCGTCATTTCGTCACGCCCCCTTATCTTCAGGATATTGTGAATATTTTATTAAAGGTCAATCAGGTCATACATTCCTATTACATCATTCCTAAACAATAGTAACTTTCTTTGTATTACACTTAACAGTACAGGAAAAACACTAACCTGATTTGAACTTGAAATTAGCTGACGATCACTCTAAATAGTTTTTTAGTAAATAATCAACTTTTATGTTTCATTTGTTTTTGAACAACTAAAATATGTCTTGGCTGTATATGAAAATGCAGAAAAACACTTTGAAATAATTTCCGCCCCCAGTCTCTCCATTCTAAGTGCTCAACAATGACTGTTGACTGGACTAATCTGAAACTCAAGAGGAATTTCTCTATAAGAGTTTCATTATTTAACTGCCCTAGTCTTTATTGGAGACAACATCAAGTAAACCATAAGAAGATTGTGTTGGCGGGTGAAATTGTTTCTGTCATCATTATAAGCACTCCTGCCTCATTGCAGATATTACAGCTTGGATGTCGTCCTTGAACGTCCTTGTTTACTGTGGGCTCTGTGTTTTGCTCACATGAGTTCTGAGGTCCTACAGGACCCCCACAGTCTGTAAATGTCCTCATGATGCAATTAGAACTCTTCAACTGTTACAATCATTTATTTAGAGTTGGTGGAGCTGGTGTACAGTTCTCATCAAGCTGATCATCTAAGATTGGCCTTGACTTTGATTCAGCCTCATCTAATCTCTCTACACATCTGGTGTAACCACTCACTGCTGGCATCGTTATTTGATTTCATTAGTGCCCTCTCATTTACATGTGGAAGGGGACAACTAAGCTTTACAACTGAGTAAATAAATTATTTAGCTTGATTGAAAACAAGCACCTCAGATATGCTTTATATTTCTGACTATTTTTTAAATAGACCCTTTTCACATTTCCAGGGTTCTAAGAAGCGGAAGGTGAACGGAAACTTCAACGACTATATTTTTTGCTCATTTGCCCCAATAGCAAAACAAAAAAACCTTTCTATGACGTTTCGAAAAGAGAAAAAAATCAAGAGATTGATTATGTTGGTCAAAAGAGGGGAAAGATTTGCCATCATTCCCTCCCATTGTATTAGAAATGCTAATAAGAATAGAATAAATATAAAAAAAACTTCAACACAGTCTGTGTAAAGGGCCCATAGCTATATTAAATGAGACAGAACAGCCTGTAATATAAAGTGCAGTCAATGATCGGTAAATTTGTAGTTCATTGTTAAGTGTATTTGTTGTGGCATTCTGATTAGAATATTAAACTTGTGGCATATTATAAATACTGTAGATGCAATGATTTAAATTGCAAATTTAAGATGTTTTTCAAAATGTGGCATTGATTTTAGCATATAAAACAAGTCAAGCATTTATGTGAAAGATAAACAAAGGCACAAAAGATTAGCAATGCCTAGAGCTGCCACAGTGAAAGCGATCCATTGTTTATAGAGTGAAAACTCATATAATCAGTGTGGCATTGGTGATGTATGGCACAGTGTCCTCCACAAATGAATCACTTCAAAGCAATTCTCTCCTCCTGCTCTCCTGGTGTCCTATCAGGACGGCGTGAAATACCATGCCCTAAAAGTCCTCAGTGTCCCTCAGTTCAATTCATGTTGGATGATAGCTGTACCAGCCGGGGCACAATATGCACCACCCTAGAGAGGACTGGACATATTGACTGTTGTGTGTGTGCCTAAATAATATGAAAAACCAGAAAACCTCAAACCATTCGTTGTGTGTATGTGTGTGTGTGCGCATCAGAATTTGACCTGTAAACATTCAAGGCCGAAAGATTGTGGATGGTCTGAATCACACAATAATTGTGTCAGCCTTCCTCCATTTTGTCGTATCTGTCTGCTAATAACATTTAAGGGAAGTGTCCCCATTCCTAGAGTCTGAGGAGAGAGGGCTGCTGATCCGGCTCTCATGGAGAGATATCACATGAAAAGGACAACTGCAGTTTGACCCTATTACTCACATCTCTCTGAAGTGGCAAATGATCGTTTCAAAGACAATATGAGCAAAATGTAAAACAGTTGCATTACCTGTAGGATTTATATGGTTCCTAAAAGTAATATATTCATATTCAATTTCATATGTTATTATTAATTATAGCGTTTTTACAAAAACGCTTTAGATACATTTTAAGCATAGCAGAAATGTCAGTTATAAATATTTATAGGGACCGAATGGAACAAAGAAGAACAAAGAAGGAAAGAGCAATATAGTCTCATAACTGCTACCTACTACAAAAGGTTAAGAGTATTCTCTGCGGTGACATTAAGCTCAAAGGCCATAACAGATACAAGTTCATAACAGACATCTCAGAAGACCTGCAGCAGGAACTTGTGTTCTTAGTGATCAAATCTGTAGTTTGTTATTTATAAAATAACATGTCAAGTAAATAAAATTAAAACATGTCCAGTAAACCTTTCGTTTGGTTTTCAAATAAAATTCCACAATGACTCACATTTTGTGATTGTACTATATGAGAGAATACCACACCATATGAGATTTTAGCAAGGTTCCAAAAGGGAGTTTTCAGAGAAGAACCATTTCTGGTGTTCCTTTCAGTGGTCAGTCCTTAACCCCTTAACTGTCACCGTCCCACCTGTGTATGTGTTGTATATCATTTGAAAGCTTAGAAGCCCAAGGTTCATCCTGTGAAAACCATTTTGAAATCGGACATTGCATTACCATGGAAATGGTACTTTAAAATCTTTTGGCGGTCTCCCCCCCCTTGGGCAGTGTCAAGTGTCATATTACAAAATGCATTACGGTCTTTTAGAATCAAGCCTTTTTATAATCTTGACAAAAAACATATCATTGGAAAGATCTGAGTCTCTGGATTCCATGTTTTGTTGATAGAAGTAATATTGACAGAGAAATCTAGACATTTGTGACAGAAAAATGCATTAAAAAAATTAAATGGAGTTTGGATGGCACCCGGTGGCTGTTTGTGGTATAACGCCCTAATAAAAGCTCACAGGAACCTACATTTTTTTCATATCAACTTCAAATTTGGAACATAACTTATTTAGACATAAGGCTTTAATTTTATACCAATTTTAGAGTAAAACCTGTTATGTAAAATATTTATTATATATAAAATAAAATAAAATTAATATAGTGCATTTTCTTTACAGTAAATTTAAACTACCATAACGTTTTGATACTTTAATTTTTTGAAAACATTCAATTTCTGTGATAATCTGCTAATTTTCTTCTTTAAAAAGAGACCAACCTTATGTCTGTATTCCAAAGTGTTCATAAATTACAACAATTTAAGTTTGGATAGTGCACCTGCATGCCTATTTTAAAAAATGGGGGGTGACAGTTAGCCATTTTTCTTAGTGTGGAGAACATTTTCTAAGTCTAAAGGACTTTTTTTCACTATGAAGAAGTTGTTGTGCAGTACAAAGGTTCCATGGATGTTAAAGATTCTTCATGGAACCACAATGCCAATGAAGAGCCTTTATTTTTGTGAGTGTAGAGTACATTTGATAGATTTTATAACCTTCTCACTCACCACACTATCCATATACAAAAAAAAAAGTTCTATATTGCATTATATGTTCCACTTAAAAAAGGAACAAACAGAAGAAAACAAATTGAGGTGTAGCAGTTTACTGAACATCAGTCTTTGAGAAAAGCTCAGCAGCAACGGTCTAATTCGGTTTGTTTGTTCCTGCAGACATCTTTGGCACAAATCCGTTTTTGGTTCACCTGTATTATGGAAAATTCTCAACAGTCAGAGTAAAGAATTATTTTACATTCTGCTCTTGTTCCTGTCTGAGGTTTCCAAAACCTGACGCAAGTTTCTCCCAAGCCTCTCATGTAGTGAGAGAGGTTACATCTTTACTCACCATGGGAACTGTGTAACAGGACTGACTTGACAATATGTCAATTTCAAATTCCTTTGACCCCATACCTCCAACCCGAGGCTAACATATAAAGTTTTTGCTTGGGTCTCGCTATACATAATATGAACATTTTACATTGTATATTTACTTACATTCACTTATTCTTGCACAGAGCTGGTTAATTGTAAGTTCATGCATGTAATTAAGATTGTTTCTCGAGGCTTTAAGCAGGGCACCCTGGTCAGCTGCGAAAACAATTTCAAAACAATGTATTTTCTTGGAATTGGTGATTGAATGCTGGAAAAACTGAATGCTGTATTATGTACTGCCTCCACATGCCTCAATACACTTTACCTTTTAAGCAGACTCAGTTACCCGCCTTTAAAAGGATTCTGGATGACTTTGTTGACAGATTAGGTCAACTGAAATTGCTAAATGGTTTTTATGAAATACTAGTTACATTTATGTCAGTGTCAGTGTCTGCAGGTCACCCTCAGAGAAGGTGACTTTCCTTTTTTCAATTTTGCGTTAATGCGTTAGTGGATCAGGGCATTTTAATGAATGGACTGATGTTGAATGTTGTGTCATTTACTCTGGCACATCCTTCAGCTCCCCAGTCTTAAAGGGGTCATATGACATTGCTAAAAAGAACATTATTTTGTGTATTTGGTGTAATGAAATGTGTTTATGCGGTTTAAGGTTAAAAAAACACATTATTTTCCACATACTGTACATTATTGTTTCTCCTCTGTGCTCCGCCTTTCTGAAACGCATCGATTTTTACAAAGCTCATCGGTCTGAAAAGCAAGGTGTGCTCTGATTGGCCAGCTATCCAGTGCGTTGTGATTGGCCGAATACCTCAAGCGTGTGACGGAAATGTTACGCCCCTTACCATATTGTGATGCACCGTCCGGCCGGAGCTACGAGACATAAACATTAAAACTAGGGATGCACCGATACTGATACTGGTATCGGTATCGGGCCCGATACTGGTCTCCTGTACTCGTACTCGTCCTCGTTAAAATGCCCCGATACCAAACGCCGATACCACACAGCATGTGATAAGCGCCATATTCAGACAAAGAAACACAGACAACAGAAAAACAGACAGCAGAATGGAGTTAAGGATGTCTACTACGAAGTATATGTATGCAATGAATATAATGTTAAACATTCAGTATTAAGTAGTTTCGCTTTCACAACGAAACACAGCGCCTTCACGACATGGCGGCGGCGGCAACAACAATACTACAGCGAGAATAAAAGTTACGCCTTCTTTCTTTGTGTGAACATTTGGGCGGCGTTATGCAAATATTCCCACATCGTAACGTATACATGTGGGGGCGTGTTAGAACGAGCCGTTTTAGGTAGGCGTGGTTGACTCTTAACTTTTATAAAGAATATCTCTTTGGATTTGAGACTTTAGTCTTTGCAACTTTACAGATCTTCTTTATGCACCAAGAGCTTGTAACACTTCAAAGAGAAAGGAAAAATTTAAATCGCATCATATGACCCCTTTAAAAATATCAGAAATGTTTTTGGATAACAGATTCCAAAGCTTTTAATTGAGCAATTTAATTCTTTGCTTGTTTAATGTGTTTTTTTTAACCCCCTTTTAAAACCAACAAGTACTATACACTTACCGCTGAATATAATGCAAAAAATGAATTAAATATTCTGAGTACAGCATTATTTTCAATGTGAACAACAGTACCTGAGATGCAATGTTAACTGTGCCAATTTCTCTGTTCTTTTCCATTGCAAGGTTATGTGTGCAAATGACTACATTTTTCAGATGTTCCTCTTTCTTTCAGGTAGGCTATTGCACACCATTTTAGATGCTCTTATACAATGTCAACATAAAACCTTGACCTAATGTACAGAAAGGAACCCCTTCAGACTTTCGTCTGTCAGGAGGTAAATTGCACTGCGGTATTCTAGTATGTGGCCTTAAACATTTTGGCTAATTCATTATCCTTAAGGATCCACTATGCTAGTCATTGTCTGAGTAGATTTAGCCCATCCTTCTCAACCAGGAGTTTATACTGGCAGTCTGACCATTATTGTTTCCTACAAGGTGACCCTGGGGACAAACCTCATGGTTTATTCACAAGGAGCTGGACTGAGCTCTTTGAGTTGTTATACTGTGTTGAAGCAATTACACTTGTACTAAAAGCAGCCGTAAATTGCCTATTTAATTTTTCCTGGTTATGTTATAGATGAGCATCCCCATTATACACCCTTCATGCGAACAACACAGAGCATCATTTAATTGAGTGAACCATTAATATTTTATGGGTTTTGACCTTGAATTGTGCAAGCAAAGGGGACCCCCCCCCCCACTG